>NC_056735.1:1346016761-1346204261 GCF_019279795.1 Protopterus annectens | reverse complement strand
GGTTTTGAATTTCACGCTTCTGAGGTTTCGCTGTTTTCAGGATTCCACTTTATGGGCTTAAAATACTGAATTTCGATATTTCAGTATTTCGAGCTTCTAAAGTGAATCCATATATATATTTATATATATATATATATATATATATATATATATATATATATATATATATATATATATATATATATATATACACAAAATGAAAGTTAAGATATGCATAAAATGCAGTGCAGTCATACATATAATACATAAACTCCTATATACATGTGAAAGATTTGCAAATAACATACCACATTTTAAGAGGCTGAGAAAAGTTTATTAAATGTATTCTGTTCTTCATGATATGGGATAAGTTACCTAACTATTCTCATAGTAGCAGTTGCAAGTAGATTCAATAAAAATATGCTCTTCAAGTGAATCTTTAAAGCTTTTAATGTTTTCTAGATTTTTGATGTTTGTAGGCAGGTGGTTCCAGGTAGCAGGCCCCAGGTAAAGTAGGCTCTCTCACCTACAGCAGTTTTAAAGTGAGGGTGTACTAGAGAGACATTGTTGTCCTTTGTACTTCTGAGACAAACGGGTTGTCTTGTAAAGGCCACTTCACTCTTAAAGGTGTCAATGACCATGCTTTAGCACCTAGTAAATTAAGTACTTAGAAGAAAGTCACTATGAAGCACTGAAAGCCATTTGGAAAAAGGTGTCTGGGGGTTTGCTAATGGAATAAATCTGTAGATTTTATTCTCAGAGGTCTGTATTCTGTGAGTATTGTGGTCTGAATACATAAAGAGAAAAGGAAGGTCATATTCACACTTGGGCATTGAAACATTTTTTGGTAGAAATGGCAGGTGGTAAGAGGTAACTGATCTTGTAATATAGTTTTTAATTGAGAAAATAATTTGTTGGTTATAAAATCTGCATGTGTGGTAAAGGAAATGGTAGGACTGGGTATTAGGCCTAGGTACCTCTATTCATTTACTATGTGCAAGCTGTTTAAGCGTAGATCAGATAGTTCAGAGGCACTTTGCAGTGCCTTAACGTAGGCTGCCATTCCTGCTTTAATTCAGGCTTACTGGCTAACCAGGTACTGAGCCTGATGTTTTCTGCATAAGATCAGCAGTGGTTGGACACTTCACTGAGGGCCGTTGAGACAAAGTGAATTCTTTTACTCCAAGACACAGTGTTGTCCGAGTTGATTATATTGTGCCTGGGGAGAGACACCACCCTCCACAAATACAAACATTTTTACTGCTTTAGCAAAATAGTCTTGCGTTTGGCCTTACTATTTTGACATAATTTTTGTTTCAAGTTTTTTTTTTCCTGTTTGACAGCACAAATGTGAAGCATTTGTGTATGGCAGTATAATTTTCACTGCTGCAGTATGGAGCTGATGGTATACATATAGAAAATGGGCTATCATCCTTTAGTTGGTAAAGCTCTGCTGATAAGTCTTCTTGCTTTTGTACTTCTAGCATCTGTAGATTATATTTCAGCCACATCTCATGAAGTGTTTCTATGCTAATTAGCATCTGTGTAGTTTTCTTGTAGTCTGACCATCCTATATTAGCATATTAAAGCTGCTGCCTCCTGTACATTCATATACCTAGTCTTTCTGTGTTTGAGACAGTGAGTTCCTTCCTTGTAAATATTTTTCATTAATAATTTATAATCTTAGCACACTGCTGCATCTTTGGCAACCCTACATTTCCTCACAAACTCAAGTCTGATGGTCATTAAATAAGAGTGTAACCCAGTTTTATGATGTCAGCCTGTCTTACTCTCATATTTCATTTACATGGAGTAAACTGTAATCTTCAAGCACAATGGAATATGACAGAAATATGTTACCTTCCAGCAGCAAGTTTACAGAAATATTTTTTGTTTCAGCTTATGGTACCATTGTTCATACACTGATAACCCATTGCTTTTGGAACTAAAAGTCATATCAAAGCACACTCAAACATATGCTTTGACTGTGACGGTAGCTTGGTTAACAATACGTGAAATTTGTGTGTGAATTATTTCTTTGCTGAAGTAACATACGGGGATACTGATCGAGTTTACAGTAAGAGTGGAATAGAACTGAGACTGATGCCTGATGGCTGGCTGAAATGTGATACAGATCAGACAGCATTCTTGGCTGGCATGCAAGACATTTTCCAGCTGGAAGAAGTAGGCATGTTCTTGCTTGTAAGCAATGCAATTTACTGTGAAATTCCAGCCTGTGCTGTCATTTCTTATGGAGAAACTACACGTTTTATAGCAAATGCTTTTTCTTAGCTGAATTGTGTTATTTATGAATTTTTTGATGGAGCTGCAGATGTCAGATGGATCATAACTATGACTTCAGAGGTCACATGGTGTAAAATGTTAAGGCTCACATTTCATTGAAAGATTGGCACATCTAGCCACACAGTAGTACATGAGTTTTTACTTTTTAAATGAGACCATCCTGATTAACTGCTGTTACCATTTACAGGATCTTTTTCTTTTAACTCAGCTTTGAATTTTATGTAAGAAGAATAGGCTGGATGTGCAATCACTTGTTTCTTTGGGTATATTCAGTGGTTGCTAACATGATATGCAAAGCCTTACCAGCTCCTCCAAACAATCATAACTGCGTATATGCAGACACATTTACACACACACACACACACACACACACACACACACACACACACACACACACACACACACACACACACACACACACACACACACAATGTACACACACATAACACCATTTATCTGATTGGTAGAGAACATTGGAAATAAAATAAATTGCTGTATCTAAAATGAACATACCCATTTACCCTGAACTAGCATTATTCTTAATATGCTAGAAACAGAGGGTAAGTAATGCCACTGCCATAAGAACAGAAACAAATTTGTTCTAGGATAGTTAAGTGAGGACAGAACCAAACATGTTAACATTCAAAATGATTAGTACAAGTGAATCCTTTTGTTGTTAGTAAAAATAATCATATTATTAATAATAATAGAGGTAGATATTGTCATATTAGTTGAAGATCAATTTACAAAAAACATTTAATTATAGGTTTGGCTCCTGATTTCCAAGTAACTAATAAGATCCAATGCCCTGTTGAACTGTTTGTCTCCCTTACCCCCAGCATCTTAGTGCAACAGGAGAAGGAGTTGAGAGATGGTCACCTTGGCTATCATCCAACAGGAATTGGAGACTTTTTTGAGTATTCTGTGCACTCCGCCCTCATTAGTGGAAAGCCTAATACAATGTATGTTATTGTGACTTTTCTGAGTACTTACTTTTGCACATTTTCTGCCCATTACTAGAAAACAAGCATTCCTTGTTAGGTTCAATCCCCAATAACCTAAACGAGCAGCTGGAATCCTAAGCCCTCCCCCACTGGTGCTGTTGCAGCAAAACTCTACCAATACCCTCCCTCAAGATCCATGAGCTGTCGTCGGCTGCTCATTCTATCTCCCTGCTGGATTCTCTAGTGCCAAATCCAGTAAAATGAACCCAAGTCATTTGTGATATAAGTAAATGAGTTAATATGTCTTACTACGTTTTTATTTGAACCATCTGAAATTCTTTCTCTAATGGCTATAAGCTACTAATGAGCTTTACCCTTTATTCACAGGTTTGAGCTCTTCAGCACTCATTTGCTTATTGTGTGTCTCTGAGCAGGTGACTTAGCCAAACAATGCTCCTGGGCCACCCTGAAAATAGGTACCTTGTAGCTAGTGGGTTTACCTGGTTAGCAATTAAAAAAAAACAGAGAGAAACAAGAAAATGTACAAACTGGCTGCAGTATGGATTATCACTGTCATGCTGATGTGACCTTTAGCAGTTGAATTACGTGAAAAACATCACTTTCCTTACCTGATAGTTTACTTAAAGCATTCCAGTTCATTATTGAAAATGTCACTTAACCTCTTATAAAATCATGTCTTTGTCATTGTGGAGTAGTTTCTGTATGCCTATGAAATTCACAGCTATGTTTTTTGGGCTTTATGTTTCTGGTCTAATCACCCTTTGTAAATTAGTCTTAAAAGAGGTTGCCAGATAATCACAAAGCCACAACATGACCCCCATGATAGCTCAGTAAAGGAATCTGAGAACATCTCTAAGAACAGTACTGGGAGGTGATGTTTGCTAGATGTCTGGTAGGCTGGTGTCTTACATAACCCAGCTGCTGTTAGTCGCAGAGATGCCGTGCAGAACCATTGTGTGGACAGCTCACCCCAATCAAGGGGTAGGTATGATACCAGTCAAGTTGCAGACAGGAGGATGATGGATTAAGGTGGACCCATCTTTGGCAATTGAAAGAGGCTGTTGGAACATGGAAGGTTGACAAACTACTGGAAAAGGCCAGAGGCGGTGCAGAAGTTTGAAAAGTACCTGATTTAGTTTGCCTTACACGACTACTTCTGGAACCAGACTTGTCAGTTAGGGATTGTCTTTCTCTCTCTTTTCATTGTATTGAATGGAAATGGTCATATCAAAAGATACTCAGAAGTCCCTGGTTGGGTGCTGTATCATTATCGTTTGTGCCATTAGTAGAGAGGGTCATATCAATGTGACCATGAACTGCGGACAAAAAAAAATCTTGCTGTTTGTGCATTTGCATATAATAGCTATTCAAAGTATTTTGTCCTCTCAGAGAGCAAGACTGCAGTGGTTGACTGGGTACTACTGACTGACTTCAAGTTCTACAGGAAGGCTGGTGTAGGAAATGGTATAGAACTTGTTGGGGAATGATTTCAAACAATGGTTCACCTGATCTGAATTATAGTATAAATACAGTTCTTTGCAGACCAGGAATTGTCCATCATGAACCCCATGTTTAAACATAAGGATGGTCATAAGTGTACTTGGTATCAGAGCATCTTGGGCCAATGATTAATAAGTGACTTTGTGTTCATGTTATCAGACCTATTTTGGACATTCTGACCAACAGTGATATTGTGTCACAAGCACTGAACTTTATTGGGGTGTTGTGTTTAATGAGCTGGCACCTAGGGGTTACAGGGATCATGTTTCTCAGTCTCCCTGGAAAAGCCTGTACAAGAACACTGGAAAGGAGAAATCATCTATAAGCTGATTGTTTGATTCAGGAGGAACGGTACAGATTCAGTCATGACAGGGGATCAGCTAGTTTTACTTGCATTGATGCTGGAGGGGTCATGTGAGTTTGCCAGTATTGTTTAAATGCACGTTACTGATCTGGAGAAGGCACATGATCACATACTCTGGAGAGTTCTGTAGGAAGTGCTACAACAGTATGGAGTCCTGTGGCCAGTGCCTCATGCCATTTTGTCCATGAGCGTGAGAAGTGACAGCTCTGTCCATATTGTTTCATTAGCATGAACACGTTCAGCATGGACATAGGACTTTGCCAACAGAGTTTCTTATTTACTGTATTTATCATAATTTTCATGGACATGGTAATGAGGCACAACCAAGCTTTGTAGGGTACACTGTTTGAGGATGTGAACTTTGCATGTTTGCTATTTGAAAATGATAGTTTCCTCTTAGTCTCAAGTGACTGTGATCTTTAGGGCGCAATGGAGTGGCTTCTTGCTGAGGGTTAAGCAGATGGTATGGCAATCAGCACTTCCAAATCAGAAGTTCCCTCCCCAGAGTTAGATTTTTCTCAACAGATAAGTCAGCAGCAGCTACCTCAGCTGAAAGAGTTTAAGTATATTAGTGTTTTGGTCAGGAGTGAAGGCAAATGGGATTGTAAGACTAACCAGTAGATAGGTGCAGCAATGAAAGTACTGCAGGCATTGTACTGGAATGTGGTATTGAAATGAGAAGTAAGTCACAGTATGAAGCTGTTGACTTATAATTGCTCAGTGTCCCCATCCCCACCTGCACAGTGATTGAAAGGATGAAATTGCAGATGCGAGTGGCACACATTATATTTTTTTCCATGATACCTGGGTTACCACTCCATGATAGAATAAAGAGCTTGCAATCCAAGAAGATCTCAACAGCATCTGCTCCTCAAGGCTGAGAGGAGTAAGGTGAGGTGGTTTGGGGAACAAGTGAGGATTTACACTAGTCTCCACCAATGGAAGATGTACCAGGTATGGTCCAGTGGAAGGAAGAAACACAACAGACCCAGGACACTTTCAAGGGATAATATCTCTCAGTTTATTTTGGAATGCCTGGGGGATCCCATGAGATGAGTTAGAGACAATTGTTTATGGAGAGACAGATCTGATCTTCCTTTCACAACTTGTTACTAATAACTATCTCATCAGGACAATCATCTTAGAATATGAATGGATTATCTAACCCTATCCTTTTATGCAAAATAATCCAGTATATAAAGCAATAGCATTATACATATTTATTCTTCTGCATTCAAAGGTGACAGAATGCACGTTTGAAAGACGAAATTTGACCTCCCTTTACTATACCGCAATGGTAACTGTGAATTATTGTGACAATTCAGAAACAGACTTCACTGAGGAAGAGATTTGGTATCGCTATATGTTGCCTGCATGATACAGTTCTGTCTTCTGCATGTATAACACAGTCCACTGACCCTCAATGATCATTATTAAGTCACCATCTGACACTAAAACCCTTGAGAATGAACTGTCCCTTGTAAGCTTTTGGTTTACTAAAATGGGCTCAAACTAAATGCTAAAAAGTGTAGTATCATCACTTTTCTTAGACAACTCCTCCATTTATTATGTTGTATAGACAATACACCACTACAAAATGAAAATGTAGGCAGGGACCTAGAAACCTGGGTTGCTAACTCCCTCTCTCTTGAGCATTATGTGACAATGGCTGTCAGGAAATCCTTTAATTTAGCACAACTAATTGCCAAAAGAATATGATCAAAGTCTAAAAAGTTAATCACTGCCATGTACTCAGTATCAATCAGACCAATTACTGAGTACAGTGTCCCCCTCAGGATGTATGTTACTAAACATATTAAACAATTAGAAAGAAAACAAAGATTCATAATCAAAAAGAGAAGTCAGAGGCTAAACGTCCCTGACTTATCAGGAGTGGCTGGAAGGTCTATCCCTTTATTTAGTACCGTATAGATGTTTGAGGGGAGCTCTCTGTCTCACTTACTGCATGATTAGAGACTGGTTGTCTTGGACCTCCTGTATCTTTCAACAAGTCCAATATCTCCACCAAGACTAGAACCAGGGACCTAATTCTTCAACAACTGATAAATAAAACACAGTGAATGGATAGGTTTATAACCCATCATCTCTGAAACCTCTGGAATAAGCTTTCCATGCATGTTAAATGGTGCCAGTTTTTTAAGCATAGCTTATATATATATATATATATATATATATATATATATATATATATATATATATATAAAATGACAGTAGTGTAAGCCATAGGCATCTTGCACAGCTTCCTGCACTTGCTTTCAAGTTGCAGGGTGAAGGCAAAAGGCCAAAAACCAGGGACACATTTTAAACATTGCTTGCATAATTTTGGAAAGTTGCTAGAGTAAAATGCTGTGTTACCACCATGCATTTCACTGCCAAGTCTTGGCCATAGGATCTTGTGCATTACAATGAGAGCAACATACCACTATGCCAAATCAGCAGTTTCCTGAAAGACAGGAAGACTGAAACTTAAATAGCTATCATTTAGTGAATTCAGTTCTCACTTCTCACCATAGCTCTCAACCTCTTAGCACAAAAAACCTGGACAAAGCCAATAATGAGGGAATACAGCCCCAAAATAGGGACACATTTCAAATACTGATCTTATAAACTTAGAAAATTGCTAGAATAAAAGGTTTTGTGTTGCTATTTATTTTCTGAAGAATATGAAGTCTGAAATTCAAAATGACTGTCATTATTTAGTGAATTCAATCCTTCAGTGATTTGCCTCAAAATCCGGAAAAACCACAGATTTAATGAGGAACAGAACAAAAATATGAGGCATAAATTCACAAGTGGTGGTGGCTAGGGACTTTAGGCTCTTTTTACCTGTACCCAAGGTACACGGTTTGAGCCTGAGTACCTCTAGCCACCAGGTGTATTTTCACACACACACACACACTAATAACTGTATAAATATTAACTGGTACTAGCTGGGCAGTAGATTCTGGAAGCATGAATACCATTTTATTTGTATACGTTATTAAAGAAAATGTGCATGATTTTCCATAAATGACATACTTTTACTTGGGGATGAAGCCAACATTTTCTGAACTGTTTGTTGACTTCCAAGAATGCATCCACTGCCCATAAAGTGTAGTCCGTTCCCACACTGGGGAATGTATGTTTCATTATGCAGAGCCTGGGATTCTGAATTTTTTTTAAAAAGTAAATTCAGAACTGTAAACCATGGTAAACATGATAAACATTTTGCTACCAAAAAGAAATACATTGTTTTAAAAATGTGACATGCTTGATGTATACTTACAAACGTTAGTGCTTTTAACCAGAAATGTTGATAAAGGACTTTTGTCTTATAATGGTCAAGAACTTAAAATAGCGAATGATTATCACCTTCACTTTAGAAAGCTGGACCTTTTTCATTCCCTTCTAACCACTGAAAATAGAATTTCCTTCTGAAATTAAACAAAGTGGTAGAAGTACGTTTGAAAATTCTGAGTATCTAGCAATGTTCCTTAAGACGTGTTGAACAAGATATTTCTCATATATTTACTTCTGATTAATGCAGACTGGCTGCTCTATATATTACATACATTGTTGTAGCAGGTCACTCCACAACAAGTACAAATATGACTCTGTCATTGTCCATGTTGGTATGAATGACCTGAGACGTACCTCTCTGGACTACATGAAAAGAGACATGGAGGAGCTCTCCGACCTTGTAGCCCAGGCAGGTATGACCCTAGCCCTGAGCAGCATCCTGCCATCACCCAGAATGATACCACAGTACAAGGACAAAATGATTGACTTTAACAATTGGCTAAGCTTCTGGTGTCATTCTATGGGAATCCAGTATCTGTCTGCCTGGGATGACATGATCGACAGACCACACTGCTTTGCCAGAGATGGCCTGCACCTGTCGACCTTGGGATTCTGGATACTGGCAAAGGGTCTTGCCACCCCTATAGTGCCTTTTTTAGGCAATGTTCAAATGACAAATTCATCACTGTAACAGGTGCAAGCAAGCAAAATCTGAGGGTAATGCTACTCAATGCCAGAAGTCTAAACCTCAAAATGCACTCACTAGAGGCACTCCTTAAAATGGAGAACACTGACATCTGTGCAGGAACAGAGACCTGGTTCAAAGCTCCAGAGAGCACCCCTGCATTACCAGGCTATAATTCATACCACACCTTTCAGCCACCAAACCCGGACCGAAATACTAAAGTTGGAGGCGTGCCCATATTAATTAAGGATATCCACACCTCCAAGCTAGTTGCTCAGCATAATGCATCCGAGATTATCCAAGTTCAACTAACTCTGGGCAAAACCGCAATCCAGACTGTAGCTTGCTACAGACCCCCCCCCACCATGCGCCAGGATTCCCACTCCTCTTTTCTTGATACACTGGAAAATATTAAGGTACAACCCAACACTCTAATAATGGGTGATTTCAACTACCCTACCTTTAACTGGGAAAACTACTCATGTACCAACTCTTTTGCTCAACGTTTTCTGGAAATCATCAATTCCAACGTCTTGGATCAACTTATCCACACCCCCACCAGGGGCAGCAATATCCTAGACCTGGTCATCATCAACATGGGTGACCAGTGTTCCACACCAGAGGTCAGCTCCTCGTTGGTCAGATCCGACCACAAGCTAATCACCCTAGACATCCACATCCTGCTCCCACCACCCCATTAGGAAAACAACCATAAAAGATTTCTCCAAAGCCAACTTCACACTTCTTAAGACAGAAGTGGCAAATTTCACAACACCCATGCAGAAAGACAATAGAGGTATGACTGCTGAATCCTGCACAAATGCACTTTATAAGCACTTACACGAGTGCATGGATCATCCTATCCCTAACAGAACCAAGATGCTATCCTCCAAAAAAAAAAGGAAGCCAGTCTGGTGGTCTTCTGCGATAAACAAACTCTACAACAGAATAAAGAAACTGTTGCAAAAAAGAGTAAAATCCCACAACTGGAGGAACTCCCTAGTCAGCCTCAGTAAGAAGCTGAGATCCCTCATAAAATCCTCCAAAGCTAGTTATGAAAACAAAATCGCCACTGATTCTAAAGACAGCCACTAAGCATTCTATAGCTATGTCAAGAATCTCAATGGCAACACTCAGATCTGCTCTGAGTTACAGCACAATGACACAAAATATACAAAACCAACTGATATTGCCAACTTCCTGGCAGATAGGTTCAGTGCTGACTTTACCCCCCCTCTCACCCCCTAAAGTGCCCATATTTATACCGGAAGAATACAAAGTTCCTGTAATTATGGCTGCACAGGTAAAAACCTCAGTCTGCAAAGGCAAGAACACAGCATCCATGGGACCTGACAACATACCAGGCTGCCTTCTACATGAACTACAGAGTGAACTGGCACCCCACCTAAGTACCATCTTCAATCATAGCCTCACCTCAGGCTTTGTGCCCATTGAATGGTGCACTGCAATGGTTATCCCACTCTACAAAGGGGGGGGGGCCACAACAGACCCTGGGAACCACTGCCCCATTAGCCTGACGAGCCTGGTCTGCAAGGCCATGGAACGTATCATCATGGAACTCATAAACAAAGACATTGGAGATCTCCAAACCCTGGACCCCACACAGTTTGGGTTTGTAAAAGGCAGATCATGTCTCCTAGACCTGATAGACTTCTTTGAAGTAGTCACCAAAGCCATAGATGAGGGTAAGGTGGTTCACACAGCCTATCTAGATCTCGCCAAGGCATTCAACACCATCCCCCACTCTAGAATTATAGATAAACTCACTAAACTAGGTATAAATCCCTATGTCACAAGATTGGTTGCCAACTGGCTTACTGACAGAACCCACACTGTGAAAGTTGCAGACTTCAGACCAGTGACAAATGGAGTATCACAGGGTTCAGTCCTGAGTCCTCTCCTGTTTGGTATCTAGTTCTCTGAAGTACAGGCTAACACAGAAGGTCTTTGGCTAACTAAATTCACAGATGACTGCAAACTAGGAGCCATAATCGAAACTCCTAATGATGTGGGCATCCTACAAAAGGGCCTCACTGAGACAGATGCCTGGTGTCAAAGCCACGGTCTCAAGCTCAATGCCAAAAAGTGCATTGTCATCCCCTTTGGTAAAAACTCTGTACCCATGAACTACCGCATAGGTAGTAGTCTACTTAACACCGAAAGTGTGATAAGAGACCTTGGGACACAGGTGGACAGTAGTCTCTCCTTTGATAATCACATTGCCACAGTGGTCAGGAAATCCTTCTACGTGGCACACCTCATCACAAAAGGTTTCTCATCCAGAAAAAAAGAGGTCATTGTTCCCCTTTACTCATCACTCATTAGACCTATTATAGAGTACAACGCCCCTTTTGGTATGTACCTCACAAGACATCTACAACAACTGGAAAGGCCACAAAAATACCTCACAAAGTGGATTACTGGCCTCAAACAGATGCCTTCATGAACCGTCTCAAAAAACTCCAGCTTTACTCCGTCGCATATCGCCTACTCAGAGGCGATCTCTGCCTAACATACAAAGCTATGTCAAACCCAGAGCTGTTGGACATGCTCCACTTAAAGAAATCCCAATCCTTCCAAGCTACACGCTCTAGGGACCAAAACCTTGTCACCACAATAAACAGAACATGCTGGAGGAATAGATTCTTGTCCCAGAGACTTCCCATACTCTGGAACAAACTACCTATTTATGTCAAATAGAGCTCCTCATTAGCACTCTTCAAGAAAAATCTTGATGATTGGATGGGTAATAGGAAATTCACCCCAGGGATCACTTCTGTGGTTCTGCTTGACAGGGGCACAGGAAAATAATTTTCTTGGGTGGCGAAAGCCAGGGTACCTTTTTGGCTAGGCTTGTATAGGCCCTAGGGCCAATAGCCTAGTACCTACCTATGAACCTATACTTAAAGTATGCTTTGTGGGTTGTAATTTATTGATTCACTGAACAAGAGTTTTACTTAGCAGTATGGCCCTATTTATGAATTTTAAAACATACATTAATATTTTATCTCAGAGTTACACTATACAGTGTGCATGTCCTTATACCCAGAAATAACTCCATTCACGATACCTTAAACAGACTCCATTCACTAGAAAATACAGAAATAACTCTGTCTCCATTCACGATAATACCTTAAAATCATGCTTGCAGCAGCAGCAGTCGTTTCCTTCCCAAGAAGCAAAATCCTTCCTGCTCGCAATCCATTCAAATAGACAGTGAAGCCAGATGGAAATGTGTGCACGTGAGCCTGAGCTCAATTCCGACAGGCCAACAGGGCTGACATTATCTTGCACGTGATGACGTCTGCTCAAAAAGCAAATGAAAAAGGAATTAAAAAAAAAAGCTGGGAAAAAAATCGGAAATGAAGGGATACCACTCGGGAATCGTGGTACCCCATTATTTGGACACCAAAACTTGGTAAAAACCGAGTAATTCTGTATGGTTGGGAGGTATGCTTAGGATGTACCTTAGGGTATTTGCCCCCTCTTCTGAAACCTCTCCAGAGTATCCCACTGAAGAGGTCCCTCAGAAGAGGGCATGCAAGAGGAAGCATCTGGGCTCACCGGAAGAGTCTATCACATCTGACACTGACCTCAAAGAAGCAGAAGGGTCCCCACGATAATCTCCTGATGATGTCTCTTTCGGAGACATCCTGGAACTATTAAAACAGAGAGGTGATTGCCAATCCTCCACCCCTTCGGCTGCGGAGTCGGTCTTCCTGAAGGCCTTTGCATCTCACCCATCAACTTCTTGGGTGATTCCTCCTTTCAACGAGCTTGTAGAATTAATCTCGTAAAAGGCATGGGAGACCCCAGACATCATAGACCCCACTCCTAGGAGGCCAAATAAATACATCACTGCCCCTAAAGAAAAGGGTTTTCTTACAAAAGGTGTAAGAGTTGATGCCATGGTCGTGGCAGCAGTCACTAGAAAGGAACTCTCTGAGATAAGTGCCTCTATTCATCCTCCTAATAAGGATTCTAGGACCATGGATAGATATGGGAAGCATGTCTTTGCTTCAGCGACCTTTGCCTTATTGTCACTGAATTATCTTACTCACTTCACCTGACTGCCGATTAAAGAATTATCAGACTCCACGCCAAAACCAAATAAAAGAAACCAAGGTGAAACGAGCAGTGCTACTCCGAAACAAATCGCAGTTCCAAAATACACTGCCAACAGAACGGATGTTTGTGGTCTTTAGCCTCTCATTAAAACTCCTTTTCTTCACAGGAAAAAATGGCAGACAACCAATAGTTGTAAATAATACTCAATTTAATAATCCAAAAAAATGAACAAGGGAACGAACAAATATACTCATGGATTGAGTGCTTTCTTCTCCTTAACTGGAGATTTCATCAGAATCATACATCACTTCCTTTCTGTAGTATTTATACCCCTTAATAAGTAATTGCGTCTACGTCACCTATGCCATCTTTATGTTTAAAAATACAATTCTTACTTAAAAACATTCCTTCTTTAACTTACATAAAAAATATATAAATTGCATTATGTTTATCTGTTCTAAAATACTTTAAAATCTTTCATTTAATAAATAATCAACATTTAAATATTAGATGCTTTACTAACCAAAATTAGTTTAACAGATATAGTTTAATTCAAGCCTGGACTAAGACAGGCTTGCAACTTTATTTGCCAGTTTGTTTCTCTTACTTGAATGTAATTTTTGAAATCACCTCCTCTGGGGTTCTGTTTTACTTTCTCTAAAATGGAAAAAAAGAAGCCTTTAAAGTTGTTACCACATTCCTCTGAGTGTTTATAAAGTGCATTATTACAATTTCGCATTGATATTTGATAATAATGTTTATATATTCTGTCCCGCAACCGTCTCTTGGTCTTACCGGCGTAATATGCTGGACATGTTTGACACATAGCCAAATAAACTACCCCTCTTGTTTGACAATTTCCTTTACTGAACCACACTTTAGATTTCAGAATATTATCCAATGTAGTGTCCGTTTTTTCATATATGTGTCTACATTGTAAACACATCCCACATTTTTTGGTACCTAGATTGTTGTGTCCGTCCCTTTGTGTGTTACCCTCAAACAACTTTTTGAGATTAAAACCTGTATTGTAGACAAAAGAGGGTTGACACCCTACGATAGACTACAGTTTTGGATTACTTTTTAAAATAACCCAGTTTTTTTCCATTATATTAGTAACTTGATTTGTCTTTACCCAAAATGGGACTGCCATTGCTCTTTCAAAATGACCGTGTTCTATTTTATCTCTGGGAAAGTTTAATTTAGTGGTGCTGTGGTCACCTGTTAAAAGGGGCATTCCTAGCAAGGGCTTATATCTTTTACCCCATTCTTTAACCACATTCTCTACATTTTTCATGACTAAGTTATTTGGATATCCTCTATCTAAAAACATATTAGCCACCTTCATTAATTCTTCCTTAACATTGTCCTTGGAAGAAGTCATCCTGGCTACACGAATCAGTTGCCCCTTGATAATGTTTTTCTTTTGGTGATTCGGGTGGTTATTACTAAATTCCAGATATGAATTGCTAAAAGTGGGTTTCCTGTATACTTGAGAAGTGTATCCTGTAACCCCTTTTGCTAACTGTACATCCAAATAATTAACTCTATCACTAGTACTCATGTGGGTAAATCTCAAAAAAATAGGTGGTTTGATTCAAATATTTTACAAAATTATCCAACTCTTTGATTGTACCAGACCACAAAATAAAAATGTCATCCAAGAAACGTACATAAAGTTTAATATGCTTATAGAATTGACTCTTAGACACATGGGTTTCTTCCCAGTCTAACAGAACTAAATTTGCGTAAATGGGGGTGCAGGAAGCACCCACTGCTACCACTCTCTGCTCTTTAAAATATTCACCTTCGAGCATAATATAATTATAATCCAGGACTATACCCATGAATTCTATAATAAGATCTATTTTTTCATTGTTGAAGGTCGTGTACTTTTGAACACTCCTTTCAAACATGTTCATTCCTTCATCCCTAGGCATACATGTAAAAAGATTTGTCACATCTACTGTTAGAAATGTAATCTTTTCGTCCCATAATTCGGTGGTTATTCTACTCAGAAAATCCCACAAATCTTTTATTAAGTGTCTAGCTTTACTAATAATTGGTTGAATTATCAGACTCCCTCCAAGGAGCTGTAGCTGATGCAGCAGCAGAGAAAGTCAATGCTCAGCTTGCTACCTTGAATTCAGTAGTCAAGTCATCCATGAGGCTTATTTCTTATGCGGTTGATGGAATGAGTAGGGCAGTAGGCTCAGGTATCTCTCTTAGGAGGCAGGCTTGGATGCATCTTTGCGATTTCATGGAGCCCTTCAAGTCTTCCTTCATTAACGCCCCTTTTGACTGCTCATACCTTTTTTGGGTCAACTGTTAAGGAAATGCTCACCAGGTGTGACTAATAGGGTAAAACCCTATCTATCATTGGAGTGTGTTTTTCCACTCCTACTAGACCTTTTCCCAAGGGTCAAAAAGGTAGTGGGAAGATGTGGTTCAGAAAATCTCAGAGGTCTTACCAAGACACACATAGTGAAAGTTCCCCCAGAGGCAGACGGAAGAACAATAGCAGAAGAAGCACCCTCGCTGCCGAGGGACCTGCAAAACCAAGGTTCCAGAGAATCTTTCTTTGGGAGACCTTTCTAGCACTCCTGAAGGAGTGCCTGACTGCTCATCTCTGGAGGCAGTCAGGGGGTGATTGTCTCTGCACCAAGAAACATGGCTAATGATAACAAATGACAGATGGGTGCAGGACATAGTATCCAGAGGATACATCATTCCCTTCTCCCTTCTTATCCCCAAAAACAAAGTGGTTCCAGATGTTCCACCCAGTCAAAAGGAACAAGCAACTATAGAAATCCAAACTTTGCTAATAAAAAGAGTCATCCAAGAAGTCCCCACAGACCAGAGAGGATCCAGAACTTACTCAAAATTCTTTTTAGTTCCAAAAAGAACAGGGGGACTGCAGACCCATCCTGGATCTCAGCAATCTGAACAAATCAATAAAGAAGACCAAGTTCTGGACGGTAACACTGTAGTTGGAACTTCCATTCCTGGAAAAAGACAATTGGATGTGCTCTGTAGACCTTCCAAACATGTACTACCACATTCTAATGGACAGGCGGTCCAGGAGGTTCTTGCACTTCTGGTTAGGAGCCAGTCAGTTCCAGTTTTAACCTCTGCCCTTTGGTCTCACTATAGCCCCCAGAGTGTTCACCAAATGTATGGCAGTAGTAGTGGCTCACCTGAGACGGAAAGGAAACCACGTGATTCCATACTTGGACAACTGGCTCATAGCTGCCCCAACCAGACATCATTTACTCAAATCAAGAGATTATGTTCTTCAACTCTGATCCTCCCTGGGCATTACCATGAATTACGACAAATAAAGAACCATCGCAAACATTACTATTCATAGAAGCAGAGATAAACACTACCACTCAGATAGCAAGTCTTTCACAAGACAGGGCAGATTACCTCCATCATCTTGTCAGAGTACTTATAAAGAAGTCCAAAGCCACTGCAAGACTAGTGGTCCAGGTCCTAGGAAAAATGGCTGCTTCCATCAAAATACTTCCCCTAGCTTGCCTCCACATGAGGGTGCTCCAGTGGATGCTGTTTGCTAAGAGGTCAATTTTGCAGCTTCTACTGTCTGACAAGATCATGATAACCAATGCCTGCAAGAAAGACCTCCAATGGTGGATCCACTGTGTCAGTACTCCAAGGCTGTCCCTTTATTTTTCCACAACCTCTGGCTACGGTGACCACAGACTCTTCCCAGATGGGGGGGGGGGGCATTTTCTCTGGAAGATGGTTCAAGGCACCTGGTAAGATCACGAGGCTCACTTGCATATAAATGTCTTAGAGATGAGATTGGTGTTTCTAGCACTGCAAACATTTCAGGACTCTCTTCCTATAGGAACAATTGCAATCCAAACGGACAACATATCTGTAGTTTGGTATATCAACACATAAGGGGGAATCAGATTTTACCTACTTTGCCGAGAAGCTCTCAGGGTCTGGCATTGGGCAATAGCCTCCAACCGCTTTCTAATAGCAATGCACATTCCAGGTAAATCCAACATCATTGTGGACAAGCTAAGCAGAACCATTCTGTGGCCACATGAGTGGACTCTTAATCGGAATGTAACGGAAGTGATCTTCCGCAAATGGGGCCAGATTTGCTGTGACCTTTTTGCATCACCAAACAATGCCAAATGCATCAACTGCTTTGCCTTGATCTCTCCAACGGGGGAATCACCAAGGGATGCACTTGTTCATGATTGGCCCCCAGGACTTCTTTATGCCTTTCCTCCAATTCCTCCGATTCCAAAGCTCCTACAGAAAGCGAGTTTGTTGGAGACAACCATTATCCTAATTGCCCCCTACTGGCCTCATCAAATCTGTTTTCCCTTCCTTCAGCCTCATCTCTGGGATGAACCCTGGATCCTGTACCCAACTCTGGACCTTCTGACACAACCATCAGGGATGGTTCATCCCAACCTGCACACCCCTGAAATTGATAGCTTGGCTGCTCCAGTTCCCCTAATTGCCAGGCTTCCATCCCTCTCCTCTCCTGTCAAGCATATTATTTTATCATCCCATAAAACTTCTACTCAGAAGCTTTACAGAAGCAAATGGAAGAAGTTTGCCGTATGGGCAGACTGTAAAAAGATAGATCCCTTTATAGCACCAGTTCATTCCGTGCTACAGTTTTTATCTGAGATCTTCAGTGATGGAGCAGTGGCAGCCTCGATTAAAGTTCAACTAGCTGCAATCTCTAATTTTCATTTAGGAGAAAATGACTGCCCTATCAAGTCACATGGACTTTGCAAAGCCTTCTTGAAAGGCACTGTTATGCTAAGGCCTCCATACAAACATCCAATGCCCCCTTGGGATCTAAATTTCATCTTATCCAACATTATATTTCCCCCTTTTGAGCCCTCAGCCATATGAAATATCTCTCATGGAAAACTCTGTTCTTGGAAGCAATTACTTCAGCCAGAAGAGTGTCTGAGTTGCAGACCTTGTCCATTAAACCTCCTTACCTAATCTTTCACAAAGATAAGGTGTTGTTATGCACTAATCCAACCTTTCTACCCAAGGTTGTGTCAGAAAATACCCTTAACCAAACTATAGACCTCCCAGTTTTCTTTCCCAAATTTCAAAACAAAGGAGAGTATTCCTTGCATCTCTTAAGACGTTCATAGACAATTACATTTCTATTTACAAAGAACTTTGGAATTCAGGAAATCAGACCAGCTTTTCATTTCGTATTCTGATGCAAGGAAAGGTCAGCCAGTTTCAAAAGTCACATTATCCAGATGGCTTTAATCATGCATATCCCACATTTACAATTCTAAAGAGAAAGCCCTCCCAAATGTTCCTAAACTTCATTCCATGAGATCTCTGGCCACGTCTGCTTCTTTTCAGGCTAGACTACCATTGGATAATATTTGTGCAGTGGCTACTTTGGCAAGACCTCATACCTTTATTACTCATTACAAAGTGGATTTGCCCTCTAGGAGTAGAGCCTCCTTTGGTTCTATGGTTCTGAGGAATATTCGCCCATGACACACCCAAGAGTTCAGTTGCTTGGGACACGGTCCCACATGTGAGAATAAGGGCGAGATTGACAACATCACATAAAGAAGTTATGTTCTTACCATAAAGTTCCATGTGTGTTGTCCATCTCGCCCTTTATTTTCACAACCCTCCTTTCTCTCCCTGCCTAAACTCTTGGTAGACTAGTTAACAAACAAGTATTCGGCAGAGCCATATAGCCTCAAAGAATATATCTTTCTCAGTCTGCTTCTAATTTTATGACAGTAGGTATAGGCATTTTTTCTATACATCAGCAAATTGTTACCATGTGACCCCTTTTATGTGCTGCTGGGGGGCAAACAAGATCTGAGGTAACTAGGTAATGCATTATGGGAAAGGAAAGAGGCCCAAAAGCTTTGCTGAAGACCTCAGCTGGAGTATTGGCCAAGACAGATCCGAAACATCAGATCCCCACATGTGAGAATAAAGGACGAGATGGACAACACACATGGAACGTTATGGTAAGAACATAACTTCTTTTTAGAAAAATTTACTTTTACTCCATTTGAACCAGCTCATCAGCCTGATTTCAGGTTCTTAACACGGAAAACAGATTTGTAGACTGTTCTGATTTCTGCAAGAAACACATCTGAGCTGCAAGCTGTAATGGTGAGTCAAGTGCATCTCAAATTCCACAAAGATTGGGTTTCCTTAAAAAAACAATCCTTTCTTTATGCCTAAAGTGCTATTCAAGTTTTCTCTCAGCCAATTTATCCATCTTGCTGTCTTCTTTCCAGAACCTAAAAATGAGGGAAAAAGGATTCTCCATATTATGGATGTCCTCAGACAACTCAGATATTATCTTGACATAACCAAAACATTAATTTCTTACTAAGGTAAAAAAAGGACAACGTGTCAAAATACACTGTCACCAAATGGTTGTCTAATGCCATTACATTTTGTTATACCCAGCACAATAAGGCAATCCCAGGCAGGGACAAGGCTCACTTCATCTGTGGCTTTTTGGAAAGGGTTGGATTCCAAAAGTATTCCACAGGCACCAACTTGGTTCTCTGTGCATACATTTACAAATTAGATTCCTTCACTAGGTCTAGAGGCAGCTTTGCTAGAACCATTCAAAAGAGTTTCTTGGACTCCTCCCCTTCCACCTTCCAAATGTTGCAAGCTATGGTAGTCTACACATATAGCTGAGGCTACTGCACCAATTATCAACTGATGAACACAGTAAGGTTGTGTAAACAAACTTACCGTAACAGCAGATGTTTGAATGATCACTGCTGCAGTAATGAGTCCCTCCTTACATACCCCCTTATTTTTATACATTTTTATTGCCAGGGTGAGGACTTTAATTTTTATTTTCCTAGCATTGACATCTTTCAGGGCTCTAGACCCCCTCTCTCAGTTGGCATCATTCATTTTATTCAGTTATTTTTGAGCTGTTAATGGTTTGTGCATGTGGCAGGTCCCCTTAAGCGTTAGAAGCTGTCTGGCTGTTTTATCCCTAGTAAGATATGACCCATATAGCTAAGGTTACTGCAGCAGTGGTCATTCAAACATCTACTGTTATGGTACATTTTGTTACAAAACTATAACTTCCTATTTCATTTCAAGCTCCACCTGCTGCTTATCCCCCATTTCTAACTTGTCTCTGCTGCCCCCCCCAAATTATTTCAGAATAGGTTCCAAATTATCTTGCCAGAATCAAAAATGCCAGATCTCTAGTGTTTGACAACATACCAGGCTGCCCCCTGGTCAGCACTAAGCACAGCTTCACTGATACCCTCATAAACCCTTTTAACCTCAGTCTCTCCAGTCAATACATGCCTGGAATTTGGAGAACAGCCACAGCAGTACCCTACATAAAGGTATCCCCATCACTGGCCTGGGGAAGTATAGACCTATTAACCTTCCCTGGTATTATTTGCAAAATAATGGACTATATTATAATGGAGCCTGGCTTTGTGAAGGTTAGGTCCTGACTACTGAACCTGGAGGAATTCTTTGAGAGGGCAACCAAAGTACTGGATAATTGTCAGTCTGTGCAGACTGCCCCTTTGATCTGGCAAAGGACTTAGACACTACTCACACAACCCTTATGTATCAAACAGGATTGCCAGATGGTTAACTGACAGAACCCAACCAGTAAGGGTTGATGTCATGAATTATTGCAAAAAAGTTGTCACCAGTAGCATATCACAGAATTCTCTGTGGGTGCCCACTCCTCTAAAAAAAAAAAAAAAAAAATATATATATATATATATATATATATATATATATATATATATATATATCAAAAAGTTGAACCAAATGATGAAGTGGAGTATAGCAAAAACAGTCCAAGTAGAGAAGAAAAAGGCAAACTCCACAACGCTGAATAAATTTAATGAAAATAAAACAGAGCATTCAGACAATAAGTCCTTCTTCAGTATTTATAGAATTTCACAAAACCAGTGGTTCTTTTATACGTTAAAAACCTCATCATATGACACAGCACAAGCCTATCACAAAACATCAATTAAAAAACATCAATTAAGAAGCTTACAATTTAAAGCAACACCTTCTAAAAAACATATATATATATATATATATATATACATTAGTAATAACAATAGTAATATGCTGCGTTGTGTCATATGATGAGGTTTTTTAAAGTATAAAAGAACCATTGGTTTTGTGAAAGTCTATAAACACTGAAGAAGGACTTATTGTCTGAAAGCTCTGTTTTATTTTCATTAAATTTATTCAGCGTTGTGGAGTTTGCTTTTTTCTTTTCTACTTGGGGCCCACTCCTCCTCAGCATATAGGTCTCTGATGTCCAAGCTGGTAAAGTTTGTTGATGGCTGCAAACTTTGTACTGCCATAAAATTTCTCTCTGGCGCACATATCCTGCAGAAAGTTCTAAATCATACTGACACTTAGTGTTAGGTCTATGGTCTAAAACTCATTATAAAAATGCAGTGGAAAACCAGAAAACCCATGCACCCCCAATGTTGATACCATTATTGGAGATATATGCACAGTCAGGAACAATGTGCTCCAGTTTGACCATGTGGTATCAGCTATTGTTAGGAAATCTATTTAACTACTACACCTAATTAATAAAGGTATAGCCTCTGGTTCCAAGAAAGTTATGTTCCTCTCTGCTCCTCTCTAATTAGGCCTATAACAGAATATAATGCCCAATCCAAGTATATTTCTAAACTTGAAAAAAACCTTCAATGATTCTTCACAATGAAAATCTCAGATATTTCCCCCTTAAGTTTCTCTGAGTGACTGAAAGCCCCCTCAGTCTTCTCTGTATCATACGGACTCCTCTGTTGAGACCTCTGTTTGGTCTTTAAGGCTATGAAGGACCCTATCCTCCTTGACTTATTTTATATCCAACAATGGTAATACCATCAACATCTTCTCCAAGGATGTAAAACAACAACAAAATATTAACAAAAAATGTTAGGGTGGATAGGTAACTCTCTCAAAGGATCACCATCACCTACATAGCAAACAAACTACTCCCAAACATTTTAAAGCAAATTTTAATGAGTGGCTGTGGATTGGCAAGTTTATTCCTGCATAGCAAACAAACTACTCCCAAACATTTTAAAGCAAATTTTAATGAGTGGCTGTGGATTGGCAAGTTTATTCCTGGGCTGTCTACTTTTGCCCTTATTGATACAGAGAAAACTAATAAATGAGATTAACTGCTGGAATCTTAATGGTATGTTTGATCGACTGCCTGGAATGATAATATGAACATCTGCACCTATGACTAGAATAAAATTAAGGGAATGGTTACGGAAGGGGGCAATGAAAAGGAGGAGGAGGAAGAGATGGATAGGAACACAAAGAAGTGGGAAAGGCAGAAAAAAGGCATGGTCTAAGAAAGAGTGCAATGAAAGTTGAGAACAAAAAGAATACTGATAAAAACGTCATTAGGAGGATGATGACAGAAATACTCCATGTTAGGAGGATGATGACATAGAAATACTCCATGTTAGGGGGATGATGACATAGAAATACCCCATGTGGTAGGAGTGAAAGTGAAAAGGAAGCAAGTGGTTAGAGAAATGGGAGCTAGACAATAATATCAGGGTAGTAGCAGCTCAGCCATGTCAGAATCTTAGAAAAAATTACCTGAATGGGATATGCTGCTAGTAGAGGGTTACACAAAATGGCCAGGATAATAGAGATATGGCTTAGTAATAGGAGAGGATGAGACATGGTGGTTCCTGGACAGAAGGTGCACATGAGGAAAAGGTAGGCAAAAATGGGGTAGTAGTGTATGTGTGAGAGAAGGGTTGGAGAGAGATGTCTTACAGGAGAAATTTGGGAAAAGGCAAATGAGACAGAAAGAAATATAGCAACTGGAAAATCAGAGGACAGTAGGCAGGCATTAGTAGGCAACCTAACCATAAGCTGCTTAGAGTTAAAGGTGAAGGCTGGTGTATCAAGATTCTCTACAAGCCACTACACAAGTATGAAATATGATAAAGTAGGTTCAAAAGATAAATAGTGAAAAAAGATTGTGCTTGTAATTACAAACAAAAATTAGCCAGCTATGGAGATGCTTATTCTTTCATCCAAGGCAGACAGACAAAATATACCAATTGAAGCATTTGTCCTCGAAAGATATGAGGAAAGGGTAGTGTATGGCACCAGGAAAGAGAAGCTTCTCTGTGTCATTCTGTGTACTGAGAGATGAGGTGAGGGATCAGCGTATCACTGGCTAACAGTGACCATGCAACAGTGTAGCTCAAGTGTGCGTGGAAAAACAAGGAATGGAAGGGCCAGAAGTACCAGTATCAGGGTTTATAGAGTAATTGAGAAAAGTAGGCCCATAGGGATGGGTCTGGAATGCTGCAGGTGAGCAAAGTAATGAAGGGGTGAATTTGAGAGGTATGACAAAGGTCAAATAAGGGTTTAACTTTTCAAGTTCAATAAAAAGCAAAAACTAGTCAAGTTTATGAATGAGGTAAAGGTCATAAAAATAATGAAAAGAAATACAAGGACAGAGGGATAACGGGGAGAATGAATGTGAGAGCTATAAACAGAGGCCACCAACAGACTAGTGAAGTATATTAAGGAGGCTATGAGGAATTAAAAAAAAAGATTGTCCACAGGCTTTAAGCTTAGAAAATTCCTTCTTTAGGTATACAGGTAAGGGGAAGAAGATGAGACTGGGAAATGGCGGACTAGATTTGGCAGGGAAGAAAGATACTGAGGCTAAGGATCAGGCAAAAGCATTGTAAATTACTATTTTGCTCCGATGTTTATTAAAAGGAAAAAGGATGGAGATACCTTTCTGGGAAGGCAGGTTAGGGGTAGGGAGAAGAAAAATGATTAGAAGATATCAGATGAGGAACTGGTAATGGCAATAAGGAGTCTAAAGGAGCATATGGCTGGGACTGCAGAGGATACCAATTGAGGTTCTATAAAGGCCGATGTGGTTGTATTTAAATCTCTAACAGAACTAATTAACTTGATGAGCTAGCTATGAAAACAAAATTACCACTAATTCTAAGGACAACCACAAAGCATTCTATAGCTATGTCAAGAATCTCAATGGCAACACCCAAATCTGTTCTGAGTTACAGCACAACGGCACAAAAATTACAGAACCAACTGATATTGCCAACATCCTGGCAGATAGGTTGTGTGCTAACTTTACCCCCCCCCCCACCCCCTAAAGGGCCCGTATCAATATAGGGAGAAATCAGAGTCCCTATAACCACAACTACGCAGGTAAAAGCTGCACTCTCTAAAGCCAAAAACACAGCATCAATGGGACGGGACAACATCCCAGGCTGCGTTTTACATGAACTTCAGAACGAACTGGCTCCCCACTTAAGCACCATGTTCAATAATAGCCTCACATCAGGCTTTGTGCCCACTGAATGGTGCACAGCAACAGTTAACCCACTCCACAAAGGGGGAGCCACCACTGATCCCGGGAACTATCGACCTAGTAGCCTGACGAGCCTGGTCTGCAAGGCCATGGAATGTATCATCATGGAACTCATAAACAAAGACATTGGTAACCTCCAAACTCTGAATCCCACCCAGTTCGGGTTTGTGAAAGGCAGATCATGCCTCCTGAACCTGATCAACTTCTTTGAGGTAGTCACCAAAGCCGTAGATGAGGGTAAGGTGGTTCACACAGCCTATCTTGACCTCGCCAAGGCTTTCAACACCATCCCCCATTCTGGAATTATAGCTAAACTCACTAAACTAGGTATAAATCCCTACTTCACAAGATGGGTTGCCAACTGGCTCACTGACAGAACCCACACTGTAAATGTTACAGACTCCAAATCTGACCTCAAAGCAGTGACAAGTGGAGTACCACAGGGTTCCGTCCTGGGACTTCTCCTGTTTGGAATCTACTTCTCTGAAGTACAGGCTAACACAGAATGCCTCTGGCTAATGAAGACTGCAAACTAGGAGCCATAGTCAAGTACCCAAATGATGTGGACATCCTACAGAAGGGCCTCACTGAGACAGATGCCTAGTGTCAGAGCCATGGCTTCAAGCTCAGTGCCAAAAAATGCAGTGTCATCCCCTTTGGTAAAAACTCTGTACCCATGAACTACCACATAGGCAGCAATCTACTTAACACCGAATGTGTGATAAGAGACCTTGGGACCCAGGTGGACAGTAGTCTCTCCTTTGATAGTCACATCGCCACAGTAGTCAGGAAGTCCTTCTATGTGGCACACCTCATCATAAAAGTGTTCTCATCCAGAAAAAAAGAGGTCATTGTTCCCCTCTACTCGACACTCATTAGACCCATTATAGAGTACAATGCCCCTTTTGGAATGTACCTCACAAGACATCTGCAGCAGCTGGAAAGGCCACAGAAGTACCTCATAAAGAGGATTACTGGCCTCAAACAAATGCCCTACATTGACCGCCTCAAAAAACTCCAGCTTTACTCCATAGCATATCGCCTACTCCGAGGTGATCTCTGCCTAACATATAAAGCTATGTCAAACCCAGAGCTGTTGGACATGCTACACCTAAAGAAATCCCAATCCCACCGAGCTACACGCTCTAGGGACCTAAACCTTGTCACCACAATAAACAGGACATGCTGGAGGATAGATTCCTGTCCCAGAGACTTCCCATACTCTGGAACAGGCTACCCATCTATGTCAAGCAAAGTTCTTCATTAACACTCTTCAAGAAAAATCTTGATGAGTGGATGGGAAATAGGAAATATACCCTGGGGATCACTTCTGTGTCTCTGCTCGACAGTGGCACAGGAAATAACTTTCTTGGGTGGCGTAAGCCAGGGAACCTTGTTGGCAAGGCTTACGTAGGCCCTTGGGCCGATAGCCTAGTACCTACCTATGAACCTATGATCCCTTGGAATAGATTGTCTGATGGTATTGGGAATGAATAGATTTATCTTATCTAGAAAGATGGAGAAAGAAGCTGCCTGGGGAACTTCAGGACAATGAACCTAACTTCAGCTGTTGGCAAAACAAGACAGACAGTTTTGAAGTTATGTCTTGCAGTTTCCTGGAGGAGAATGGCCTGGTCAATGAATTCTAGCATGGATTCATATTGTTTAGATTCTATTAGTCTAATCTGAACTAGTTTTGTCAATGGATCACCAGGGAATTCGATAGAAACAATTTTGTGCCTGTAATCTTTCTGGACTTCAGGAAAACTTTTGACTCAGTCTCCGACTATGGGCTCCTTAAAAGATGAGGGAGAGCCGAAAAAGTAGTAGAATGTGTGTAAATGTTGTCAATACATTCATACATACATAGATACATATAATAGAAAAAAACATATTGAAAATGGTCTAAATGAATTTCAACACATCCTAAACCCAAACAAAACAAAGTTAATGATCTTCTCCAACAGGAAATCCAAAGCCAACCTGCCTCCTCTCTCCATCTACTCCACTAATAGCACTATAATTGAACCAGTTAACCAAAAAAATTACTTGGTGTCACAACAGACAACAACCTAACATTTGATAAAAACATATCACTCACAATTAAAAAAGTTTACATCAAACTTGGTGCACTATATATGGCCAAACCTCATCTTACCCAAAACGCCAGACTAGCCACAGACAGATCCCACCTCCTACCTATTCTTCTCTACTGTTCTCAACTTTTCACTAACCTGTGCAAGTCTGATTTACATCTACTTGATTCCTGCTGTAACAACATAGCAAAATTTGCTGCTAATATACCCAACAGGACCCATCATTGCCTTGCTCTTCAAAAATTACACTGGTTTGAATTTCCCAATCTGTTATTATTCAATCAGCTCATCACTGCCCACTCCATTATCCACAAACCTGAAAACTGCCCTGCACTCTCCAACCTAGTGCAACTAAATACCAACCCCAGGATCCTTAGATCATCCGATAAACTTATACTCAAGGTGACAGAGTCCCATAATTACTTTGGTGACTCTCTCTTCTCCTTCAAAGTAGCCAAACAGTGGAACCTAATACTCCACAATAGCCTACAAAAACACAGATAGTCACAGCTTCAAACAACTCCTAAATAAATACCTTACTCAAAATGGCTATGCTCCTGTAATACTCCTGGCTAGTTTCTCATGTCATCAGTCAACTGTTTTTTCCGCTATATTCTCCTTTTCTAACTTTTACCAAATGAAAATACCACAATGGTTTATTTTAGTTAGCTATGCATCAAACTGAGTTCATATTACTGTCTGTAGTAAGGCTTAGGAAATGTAATGTTTTCTGTTTTACATTCTCTTTTTGTAAATTGTGATTGTAGGCAACTGTTAAACTTTTTTGTACATTTTTTGTAAATATTTGTAAAATTTTTGTAATCTTTTTGTACTGTTGTTATGGAGCTTATCTCCATGGGTCTCCACTGAAAATGGGCTATTTACCCAACTGGACACTACCTGGTTAAGAAATGTAAATACATCAATAAATAAATAAATAAATAAATAACTAGCAAGAGGGGAGATACCAGAGGGCATGAAGGTCTCAATTGGTGCTGCACAGGCATCACTTTTGAGTTCAGCCCTTCAGCCCTACTTAATATATTTTCTCTGATCTCACAAAAGGCACAAAAATCTTGGTCAATCTGGTGGACAAGGCTGAAGAAGGACTTGAGAAGACTGTAGATGGGGTCTAAGAGAAGGCAGCTTCACATTAGTCCTTTCAAAAACACCTGGATGAAGGTATTCCTTTAGTAGATTATGCTCTTCAGGGTTCCAGTCTGAAAAATCCACATCAGAAGTATTTGGGGGTTAGTATTTAGGGAAAAGTTAAATTACCAGGTGCATAGAGACAGGGCAGCACTAAAAGTAAACTAAAGTGCTAGGGTGAATACCTAGATGAGGGAGTTAAGTGGCAGAAGATGAATATGTCTTTGTATAGGATAGAGGTAAGGGTGCACCTGTAATAACACATGTACTTCTAAAAGGCATATAGGGGAAAAAGGATTAAAATGATGTTGGACAATACACACAGGAAGGAGATTAGGATAGTCAAGGAAATGAAAAGAATGCTGTATGACAGGAGGATAAGGGATATGATAAGGATACAGAAGATGAGAAATATGTGATGAAATCAGTCTAGAAACTAAAGAGAAGGTAGAGTACAAATTAATTTGTCTGATATAAGACCCACAGAAATATTTTTATACTGATATGAGAAAATACGTTTTTACAGAGAGTGTGGTGGATAGATGGAATTTATTTCTGAACTGAGAGTGTTTGTACAGAGGCTAAGACAGCAGACATTTAAAAAAGCTTGGATTTCTTGGATGGATATGATAGAAAAGGAGCAAACAGTTACCTTAGGGTGGCCGTAACACTCAGACATACAATGCAGACCCACAGTGACCCACAGTTATGCTATATTATATTATATTGCATTATATTATATTGTATTATATTATATTATATTATTTAATGCTTGCGACAAATATTTTCCTTCATTCTCAAGGCATGACAAATGCTTTTTTCAAGATTGGCTGTCATAAATTAACTGCAGTAGTTATGTTTTTTTTGTGGTATTCTGCCATTTTTGCACACTATTGTGGCTACCTTTCCAGACAGAAATATGTAATGACAATACCAAGTTGGGACTAGGATGAGTACACTGAAAGTCTGCTCCAAAATGATTAGTTGTTGCAGTTTTGGGTTTGCATATGATTTGATGATTTGCCAGCTCTCAGTATTTCAGGCTGAAGTATTCAGCTTGCCATCTACTGAATATCACCTCATGAACTATGGCACTGCCATCACACAGTTCTTTCTCAAAAGCTGACTTTTTTTTACTAATGCTACAAAATTGCTTTTTCAACAGCAGTTTTATATTAACCAAAAAATATGACCCAATACCACTCAAAATGTAACAAAAACACAGGGGCACATGTAAATAATTTTCTTGGGTGGCAAAAGCCAGGGTACCTTTTTGACTAGGCTTATATAGGCCATAGGACCAATAGTCTAGTACCTACCTATGAACTTATGAACCTATTGGACCTGATGGCACAATAAAGGCTCAGTAGAAACAAGCACAACAAACTTGAGATATTTTGAATTTCAACCATTTGTACTTCAACATAATCACCCTATTTATTTAAAATGTCCAACATATTGCTATTATATCTGTCTGTATTCATTAACACCAGGCTACACTCCCCCCTAACACTTTTCATAATCCTTAAATTTCTATTGTTTCTCAACTCATTAAGTGCCTTTCTCTCATTTGTATCCAAATTGCAGTACCACCTCATGTTATGCTTACTGAGATGTTTCCTTATCTCATTACCGCACATACATTCAAAAACATTAAGTGTATAGTGTAGAGTAGGAGTTAAACAAGGTTTTACATACATTCCACATGCACTTTTAAAAAAATTCAATGAAAAATCCAAGGTAAGTTTGTGAATATATTGTTTTAAATCTACTAATGTTCTTGCAATATCAACCCTTCTTGTTGGTACAAAATTAAGGCTGTAGCCCAACAACTTTAAATGTACAGGACTTAAAACAAAGTCTGATAGGTTAATGATGCTAAATGTCTCTGCATCATACCTTTTTAATTGTCTGTTGAGTCTGAGGCAATCTGCCCCCTCGTTCATGTAGATCTTGTCCTTGGCGCCTTGTCCCTTTTGGTAAAAAAATATTTGTCCTTGGCGCCTTGACCCTTTTTGGTAAAAAAGTCTTTGGTCTAGCACCATTCTCGATATTTAAACTGTTAACATTTTCCGTAGTCCGATTAACCATCCCAGGACTTTGTCGGCATTTCCTTCTCTCATACTCTCCCCTGAAGAATTATCTATAACATCAGCCCGGAAATACCTCCTCAAATCTTTCGATGATGTCGATTGGAGATTTGCATTGTCACTCCACTTATCAAACTGTGCTATTTTTAAAGGAAGATATTATTCCTATGGTCATATCTGTTCTTGTTTTTGTTATTAGGATCAAAGAAATGATAAGCCAACTTATTCTCATAAGCTGTAATGTCTCTCACCAATTTATTATGCTTCCACATAATAACTGAGTTCTCATGTGTTTCCACCTCTTCCAAAACCAAACTACAATAGATTTCATCATTGATGCTATCCATAAACTGTGAGCTCATTTCCTGATCCACCTTTAAAATTTCTTCCTTTAAGATGGCCATAATTTTAATATTGTTATCAGTTAGCAGTCTCAAGAGTTGTAAACCAGCATTATTAAAAAAGTCTTTTAAGATGTTAAAGAACGGATCAGTAGATTTAATACCATTAGGGTATCAATGGTCATTCCATTCCAATTAATGAGACAAAACTGAGTATCATTATTCATAATTAATATTTAGTAGCCCATAAGCCACAAATAATCTTATCAGTCTTTTTAAGCACTTTTCAGCACCATTACGTTTCAGTCACACCCTAGAGCATAACAGCAACCAGTGCCGGTCAGCACAAAACAGCAAGTATGGTATAGTGAAGTGTCCTACTGCTTTAAAAGCTGTTCATTCATTAGAGAGAGACTCAGATTCTGGCCATGGTCAGTGTGGCAGTGCCAAGTGTTTTATGGCTTTTAAAGATGTAAAACATTTCACCCTCATACACTTCTCTGTAACTAGTAGCACATCAGAACAGCTAACGCTCTACGTGTTACAAAGAATTAAGATTGGGTCCCTCTAATCATGGATGTTAAGATTCACTGCACACATAATAACTTGGTTATAAGCTGAGACATGATCATAATCTTGTATATTGTAGCTTGCAAAATAATGTCTTTCATATGAAACACCTCTAACCATTTTGAACACACACTCACCACAATCATAAATGCACTGTTCATGAATGGCTTGCAGTATCAATATGCAGTCCTTTACAACATCCATTTGGAAGGTTCCATGGATGCAGTGCTTGTCCAGGCATCTTTTGTTTTAGTTCACATATCACTCATGCTTTAAATATGTACTCATTCCAAACAGCCACCACATGGACTTTAGTGCAGCGGTCTTTATTTTTACAATACAAGGGTATTCAGCATCCAACACCAGTTTGGCTTGGAAGCCATTCAATATTTTTTGAGTTTCCATGGTCTGATATAGAGTCTGACATTCCCTGGGATTCATTGATGCCTACAATAACTATGCAGTAAATGTATACTGTTCTGAGTGAACAGACAGCGCAAGCATAACTCACACCTTCTTCCTAGTACTTTTAGTTTTCCTTCTGATTTTTTTGTAACTTTAAATGTTGTTGGGATTCATAAAGGTTACCCCAAAACTGTAGACTACATGTACGCTTAGTGTAATCCTTCTGAGTGACTAGAAAGCACAACAAATGTTGTAGAGATGTTCTTGAATATAGATCATGTACACTTAGTGGAGGCATTAATGAATCGACCCCATTGTCTTTTTTATTTGTATGTTAATTTATGTATGGATTATTCTGAGTTATTGTTTATTTACAATCAGTCTTTATGCCAGAACCAGGAGTTTAAGTATTTGTGTTCTATTGATTATTTATTATTTATGCATATGGGGGTGCTCATGTTTTTTCTCACTTTTTGTAATATATTTCTGCTGACAGATTTTACATAAAATTTATTCATTTATTAATGCGTCAGAAATTAGGTATTTAGACCTTATGGTGCTAGTTTAGGTATAACAAAGTTAAAATAATACAGAAATGCCACTTCATCTAGTTCCATCTTGCATGGTTCAAATGATCATCCCAATCACGTTTACATAATGAATTACTTAAACAGAACTCATAAAGTATATACTGTTTAGGGTGATTCTCAATTGCCCATTATTTTGCAGAACATCTCTGATTTGTCCTTATATTTTGCCCTGCCCCCAAAGGACTTTTGATTTTCTGAGGATTATAGTCAGTCAATAATGCCAAATATTTTCATACTTCTTATTCTTCAGAAATGCAAGTTAATGCAAAACATGTTGCTCTACTGTATTTTTACATGAGTTAAAGTAGTATTTAAAATATTTTTGATTTGGGGCATTTGTCCCACCATTATTTTTAGCTTTGTCCGGAATTCTTGATCAAAGATGATGAGAGGTATATAAATAATTCTGTCACTTAACCAGGTGACATCTTTATCATGCTGGAACATATATATAGGTTCATAAGTTGGTACTAGGCTATAGGCCCTAGGGCCTATACAAGCCTAGCCATAACAATTCCCTGGATATTTCTTCCCACAATATTTACTTCCCTGGACCCCTATCTAGCAGGGTGACTGATGTGATCCTCGGGGTGAATTTCCTATCTCCCATCCAATTGTCAAGGTTCCTTTTAAAAAGGACCAAGGAGGCACTCTGCTTGACATGCATGGGCAGTCTATTCCAGAGTATGGAGTCAGGAACCTATCCCTCCAGCATGTTTTGTTCATTGTGATGACAAGGTTTAGATCCCTGGAGCATGTGGCTCTGAGGGATTGGGATTTCTTTAAGTGAAGCATGTCCAACAGCTCAAGGTTTGACATGGCCTTGTATGTTAAGCAGAGATTGCCTCTGAGTAGGCGATATGCTACAGAGTATAGCTGGAGTTTTTTTAGATGGCCAGCATAGGGCATCTGCTTTAGGCCTGTGATTCTTTTAGTGAGGTATTTCTGCGGCCTTTCCAGCTGTTGCAGATGTCTTGTGAGGTACATACTAAATGAGGCGTTGTACTCTATAATGGGTCTAATGAGGGATGAGTACAGTTGGACAATGATCTCCTTTTTTCTGGATGAAAAACCCTTAGTGATGAGGTGTGCCACACAGAAGGATTTCCTAATGTTGTGGCAATGTGGTTATCGAAGGTGAGACCACTGACCACCTGTGTCCCTAAGTCTCTCATCACACTTTCAGTGTTTAGTGTACTGCCACCTATGTGGTAATTCATGGGTACATGGTTTTTCCCAAAGGGGATAACTATACATTTTTTGGCATTAAGCTTGAGGCCATGGCTGTGGCACCAAGCATCTGTTTCTGTAAGGCTCTTTTGTAGAATATCCACATCATTTGGGGATTCAGTAATGGCTCCCAGTTTGCAGTCATCTGCGAACTTTGTTAGCCAGAGTCCCTTAGTGTTGGCCTGTACTTCAGAGAAGTAGATGCCAAACAAGAGCGGTCCCAGGACTGAACCCTGAGGTACTCCACTTGTTACTTGTCTGGAGCTGGATTTGGAGTCGGCTACTTTTACAGTTTGGGTTCTGTCAGTAAGCCAGTTGTCAACCCATCGAGTGACATAAGGATTTATGCCCAGCTTAGTAAGTTTATCTATGATTCCAGAGTGGGCGATGGTGTCGAAAGCCTTGGCGAGGTCCAGATAGGCTGTGTGGACCACCTTACCCTCATCCACAGCTCTGCAGACTGATTCAAAGATGTCAGTCAGGCTCAGGAGACAAGATCGGTCCTTCACAAACCCAAACTGGGTGGGGTCCAGTGTTTGAAGGTTGCTAATGTCTTTGTTTATAAGTTCCATGATAATGCATTCCATGCCCTTGCAGGTCAGGCTCGTCAGACTGATGGGACGGTAGTTCCTGGGATCCTTCTGGAGTGGGATAACTGTAGCTGTCTGCCACTCAGTGGGCATGAAGCCTGAGGTGAGGCTATGATTAAACATGACACTTAGGGGAAGTGCCAGTTCATTTTGAAGTTCATGTAGTACACAGCCTGGGATGTCATCTGGTCCCATGGATGCTGTATTCTTAGCATTGGAATGTGCGATTTCTACCTGTGTGGAGGTGATTACCGGAATTTGGAGAAGTTTTTTATAGATGTTTCCTTACTGGGGGGTGGGGGTGGGATGTGGATGTCAAGGGTGATTTGCTTATGGTCAGACCTGACCAATGAGGGGGTGACCACTGGTGTGGAGCATCTATCTCCCATGTTGGTAATGACCAGATCTAGGATATTGGAGCCCCTGGTGGGACAATGGATTAGTTGATCCAGGTCATTGGAAATTATGAATTCCAAGAACCATTGGGAAAAGGTGTTGGTACCGGAGTAATTTTCCCAGTTAATGGCGGTGTAGTTGAAATCACCCAGTATTAGGGTGTTTGGTTGTATCTTAATATTTTCCAGTATGTTTAGAAAGGTGTAGTGTGAATCTTGGGGCATGGTGGGGGATCAGTAGCAAGCTACAATTTGGATTGCAATCTTACCTAGTGTTAGCTGCACCTGAAGAATTTCAGATGCGTTGTGTTGGGCAACTAGCCTGGAAGTGTGAATATTCTTGGTGAATATGGACACTCCTCCGCCTTTAGTGTTTCAGTCTTGGCTTAGTGGCTGAAAAGTGTGGTAAGAGTTGTAGCCTGGTATTGCAGGGGTGCTCTCTGGAAGCTTGAACCAGGTCTCAGTTACTACATAGATATCGATGTTCTCCATTCTTAGGAGTGCCTCGAGGGAGTGCATTTTGTGGTTTAGACGTCTAGCATTGAGTAGCATTACCTTCAGATTTTGCATGCTTGTATCTGTTACAGTGGTGGTTTTCTCCTTTGAACCTTGCCTAAAAAAGGCACTATAGGGGTAGCAAGAGCTTTAGCCAGTAACCTAAATCCCAGGGGTGACAGGTGCAGACCATCTCTGGCAAAGAATCGTGGTTTGTCAGTCATGTTGTCCCAGGCAGATAGATACTGGATCCCCTTTGAATGACACCAGAAGCTTAGCCAATTGTTGAAGTCAATCATTTTGTCCTTATAATGTGGTATCATTCTGGGCATAGGCAGGATGCTACTCAGGGCTAGGGTCACATGATGTGAGAGCTCTTCCATGTCTCTTTTCATGTAGTTCAGGGAGGTACGTCTCAAGTCATTCACGCCGACATGGACAATGACAGAGTCGTATTTGTACTTGTTGTGGAGTGACTTGAGTGCATGTGTTATGTGGCAGATCCTGGCACCCGACAGGCAGCTGACTGTAATTTTCTCCTTGTTCAGCCTGATGAGTGGGACATCAGTGTGCCTGACTATAGAGTCATGTATAACTAAAGTGTTGGGTATGTTGTCTTGCCTTAGGGGCTCTTGTTGGGTGGCACATTGGTGTTTGTTTGATTTCAGCTTCAGAGGTCCTTGTTGCTTGAGCAGGTTAATGTTAAGGGCCTCTGCATATGTGGGTTTGGTGTTGCTATGTGTGGGTGTTGATGGCATGGGTTTTGAAGGACTATGTGTTGCTTGAGGTGTAGTGCAGGTGTTAACCTTCTCCTCTTGACTGTCTAGCACAATCTTGGCTGGAGAGAGCTTTGCTTCCAGTTTGGCTATGTATGTGCATCTCTCGCAGGTTGTAGTGTTGGGTGGTAGGAGAAGAGGGTTATCTGTGTACATGAGGCAGTTGCTGCATTGCCCCAGTATGCCCAGATTCACCAGGTGGACAGGAGAAATCACCGGAAGCCTACTCTTGGACATGCCTGTATAGGTGCTTTTTTGTACATTACAAGAGTTGTTTTCCCTTACCTTTGCAATGTACTTTGCAATTATAACACAACCACGGTTCAACTCCAAACTAAAACAAAAAAAACACAAAACCAGTGTCCACAAAACGTTTAATAATCCTTTGACGTCTCGGCTTGAATGCCTTCTCAGGAGAATACATGATATCCATTACACTCCATTTTTATAGTATACAAATTAATCTAATTAAACAATTAATCAATCACATACTCATTTAATACAAAAATTAAAGTAAAACTCTCCAGTTAAAATCCACATTCATTCCTTGAGGTGCCAAAGTGTCAAATTTTAAAATATAAATAGCTTCTTTATATAGAAGGGTATTTTTGATATTACTATACAAATAATTATCTGATACTTTTTCTAAAAATAGTCCCTAATAAGCCCCCCGACTGACTCTGATGTGCAAAATAGAAATGTTTTGCTACGGAACTGGACATTTTAATATTTTCAGTATCTCTAATGTGTTCTAATAATCTTACTTTAAAAGGTCTTTTCATCTCACCAATATAAAACTTGTCACAGGGACACTTTAACACACATATAATGCCCTCAGTATCACATCTAAAACATCCTTTAACATTAAACTTCCTACCATTCTTCTTCTCCTTTCGGCTTTTCTCAGTTAGGGGTCACCACAATGGATCACCTGTCCGTTCATGATTGGTAGTGGAATTTTATGGTGTTGAGTTGCCAGCCTGGCACCCAACCTTCCTCAGAAGGCACACACATGCGCACATTCATGCCTAGGGCCAATTTATAGTTTCCAATCCACCTAGAGCATGTCTTTAGGATGTGGGAGGAAACCGGAGCAAACCCACATGATCATGGGGAGAACATGCAGACTCTGCACAGAAAACACCCCAGCCGAGGTTTGAACCGGAGAACCTCTTGCTGTGAGGTGACAATGCTAACTGCTGCACCACCGCTGCTGCCCATTAAACTTCCTACCATTAATTCTATCAATTTTATATTAGTGAGGCAAAAAGACCTTTTAAAGTAAGAGATCTGTTTGACATAGATAGGTAGTCTGTTCCAGAGTATGGGAAGTCTCTGGGACAGGAATCTATCCCTCCAGCATGTTCCGTTTATTGCAGTGACAAGGTTTAGGTCCCTAGAGCGTGTAGCTGGGAAGGATTGGGATTTCTTTAAGTGGAGCATGTCCAACAGCTCTGGGTTTGACATAGCTTTGTATGTTAGGCAGAGATCACCTCTGAGTAGGAAATATGCAACGGAGTAAAGCTGGAGTTTTTTTGAGATGGTCTGCGTAGGGCATCTGTTTGAGGCCAGTAATCCTCTTTGTGAGGTATTTCTGTGGTCTTTCCAGTTGTTGTAGATGTCTTGTGAGGTACATACCAGAAGGGGCGTTGTACTCTATAATGGGTCTAATGAGGGATGAGAAGAGGGGAACAATGACCTTGTTTTTCTGGATGAGAAACCTTTTGTGATGAGGTGTGCCACATAGAAGGATTTCCTGACCACTGTGGCAATGTGATTATCAAAGGAGAGACTACTGTCCACCTGTGTCCCAAGGTCTCTTATCACACTTTCAGTGTTAAGTAGACTACCACCTATGTGTTAGTTCATGGGTACAGAGTTTTTACCAAAGGAGATGACAATGCACTTTTTGGCATTGAGCTTGAGGCCATGGCTTTGACACCAGGCATCTGCCTCAGTGAGGCCCTCTTGTAGGATGTCCACATCATTAGGAGTTTCGATTATGCTTCTAGTTTGCAGTCATCTGTAAACTTTATTAGCCAAAGACCTTCTGTGTTAGCCTTTACTTCAGAGAAGTAGATATCAAACAGGAGAGGACCCAGGACTGAACCCTGTGGTACTCCACTTGTCATTGGTCTGGAGTCTGCTACTGTCACAGTGTGAGTTTTGTCAGTAAGCCAGTTGGCAACCCATCTTGTGACATTAGAATTTATACCAAGTTTAGTGAGTTTATCTATAATTCCAGAGTGCGGGATGGTATCAAACACCTTGGCAAGATCTAGATAGGCTGTGTGAACCACTTTACCCTTATCTATGACTTTGGTGACTGCTTCAAAGAAGTCTATCAGGTTTAGGAAACACGATCTGCCTTTTACAAACCTGAACTGTGTGGGGTCCAGAGTTTGGAGATCTCCAATGTCTTTGTTTATGATTTCCATGAGGATTCATTCCATGGCCTTGCAGACCAGGCTTGTCAGGCTAATGGGGTGGTAGTTCCCGGGGTCCATCGTGGCTCCCCCTTTGTGGAGTGGCATAACCATCACGGTGCACCATTCAAGGGGCACAAAGCCTGAGGTGAGGCTATGACTGAACATGGTACTTAGGTGGGGTGCCAGTTCATTCTGTAGTTCGTGTAGAAGGCAGCCTGGGATGTTATCAGGTCCCATGGATGCTGTGTTCTTGGCTTTGGAGTGTGAGGTTTTTACCTATGCAGCCATGATTACAGGAACGTTCATTCTTCTGGTATAGAGATGGGCCCTTTAGGGGGTGAGAGGGGAGGTAAAGTTAGCACTGAACCTATCTCCCAGGTTGTTGGCAATATCAGTTGGTTCTGTATATTTAGTGCCATTGTGCTGTAACTCAGAGCAGATCTGACTGTTGCCATTGAGATTCTTGACATAGATATAGAATGCTTTGTGGTTGTCTTTAGAATCAGTGGCGATTTTGTTTTCATAACTAGCTTTGAAGGATTTTATGAGGGATCTCAGCTTCTTACTGAGGCTGACCAGGGAGTTCCTCCAATCATGGGATTTTACTCTTTTTTGCAACAGTTTCTTTCTTCTGCTGTAGAGTTTGTTTCTGACAGAAGACCACCAGACTGGCTTCCTTTTTTGGAGGATAGCATCTTGGTTCTGTTAGGGATAGCATGATCCATGCACTTGTGTAAGTGCTTATAAAGTGCATTTGTGTAGGATTCAGCAGTCGTACCTCTATTGTCCATCTGCATGGGTGTTGTGAAGTTTGCCACTCTGTCTTAAGACGTGTGAAGTTGGCTTTGGAGAAATTTTTAAGGTTGTTTTCCTAATTGGAGGTGTGGGGGGGTGGGAGCAGGATGTGGATATCTAGGGTGATTAGCTTGTGGTCGGATCTGACCAACGAGGAATTGATCTCTGGTGTGGAACACCAGTCGCCCATGTTGGTGATGACCAGGTCTACGATATTGCTGCCCCTGGTGGGGGTGTGGATAAGTTGATCCAAGACATTGGAAGTGATGAATATATGTACCTTTCATTGTGGCTGGTCTTTTAGAAAATAGTTTAACCTTTAAGAGGAGCTGCATTTATTTGGTGGCACTGTGAGCTTCATGCTCCTGAAAGTCTTGTGCTTGGGCAAACATTACCATTTGTATAAGTATTAATTTTACTGAGAGTAATTGGGTATCCTGGTAAGAGCCTTAATGTAGCTGGCTGGTGGCAGTGAATCTACCTTATAGTTTGGGTGGAGATGGCAGGACTAGTAAATCTGTGCCAGACTTTCAAAGTGTGAAAGTGTGTGTGTGTGTGTGTGTGTGTGTGTGTGTGTGTGTGTGTGTGTGTGTGTGTGTGTGTGTGTGTGTGTGTGTGAGAAAATCAAATCTCAAAGAGTGTGTATGGCACTTACTTGGAATATGGACACAGAGTGGTCAGTGTGGATTATTATTTGGGACCTGGAGAGAGAGAGAGAGAGAGAGAGAGAGAGAGAGAGTCCATCCTTAGGACTGGAATGTGTTCCCTGTGTGCTTTTAAGGGAAATTGTGCATGGTGCAGAGAGAAACATCTAAAAATACTGTATGTATCCATTTTTGTTCCAAGTAAACATCCCTCACTGGTGCCAGTGGTGAGGATTGAGGCTCCTTGATCACTGGCCCAGAGAAGGGACATCAGAAAAGCATATAAACAAGGTCCAAGAAAGCTAATATGGGTAGTCCTGCAATGGTTCAAAGTCCCAGAAGCATTGGTAGAATATGTGCTGGCTATGTAACAAGGACTCTATGATTCACGTATGAGCAGTGCCCAGGCTGATAGAGGAATTCCCAGTGGGTGTCGGTGCTCAGCTCCGACCCCGTTCGTGTTCATACTGGTGCTGGACTGCATTAGCAAACAGGTCAGAAAGAACAAGTCAACAAAGTAAAACTGAAGGCAAATGGGGTAAAATTGAATAGAGACTAGACAGTGATCATGACAGCAAATGGGGGAAATCAGAAGATGTTGAACACTGAGATAAAAAAGAAAATAGTGGAACATTTATTTATTTTATTTTATTTTTATTTTACATTTCTTGACCGGGATAGTCCAACTGGATATATGTCCATTTTCAGTAGAGGCCCGGGGAGAAAAGCTCCAAGACAGATCCATTATACCAATAAGTATAAGGTTACAAATTCAAATCAGTGTTTGTAAGGTTACAATCAAGTTAACATAGCAGAAGATACAAAACATTTTACAGTATATTGCAAAGCAATATTTACAATAATATAGAACAAAATATTCACATGAGTAGATTGAACTTTTTCAGGTTTACATTTCCTGAGAATGGTTCATAAGAGTATTTACAACATATTGAACAAGATATCCATGTGAGGTAGATCATAACTGTATGTGGGTTTGCTATTCTTGTAAAGTTTACAGTAAAGAGCATTAAATTATAGTTAGACTGGAGTTAGGAGAAATTTAGTCACAGAGGTAGTGGGTTAGTCAGGGTTAGTGCAAGGGCATATCCAGTGTGTTCTAAGGTATATTTTGAGTTTTTGTTTGAAGTGGGGTAGGGAAGGAAGTGAAGTAAGATCACTAGGTAGAAGATTCCAGGATATCCAGTTGTGTTTGAGAAAAGAGAGTTACCTGCCATGTTGTTAAACTTACGAATACTAAGTAGAAGTTTGTTAGCAGAGCGTAAGGTATTAAGATTTTTATAAGGAGTAATGAGGTTTGAGAGTATAGGAGTGTTGTTAGGCTGGTTGAGGATCTTATGAGCAATAGTAAGTTGGTTAAAATAAAGCTGATTTTGCAGTTCAAGCCATCCTAGTTGTTTTAGATTCTGACAGTGATGAGTTCTAAAGCGATTACCAGTGGCAAATCTGGCAATGTTATTGTAAGATGTAGTTAGTTTAAGAAGATTCTTCTTTGATAGGTTGGTGTAAATTGGTGAGGCATAGAGAAGTGTTGAGATTAGATGAGAGTGGGCAAAAGTAGTTCTGGCTGTTGGAGTGAGAAAATATTTGATCCTGTAGAGGGAACCCATTTTTCTATTGACTGTTTTTATAGTGTTATTAATATGGTTATCGAAGCTGAGGTAATTGTCTATAGTAATTCCTAGGAGTTTGGTGGTAGAATCAGGGGATATGAGGGTGCCATTGTTAGAAATAACAGAGAAATCTAAAGGCATGGATTTACGGGTAGGAGTAAAGAGAAGGAGCTTTGTTTTTTTTGGGATTCAAGAGGAGGCAATGTTTTAAGAACCAAGTCTCTACTACGTTAAATATTTTCTGAGTTAGGGATTGTAGTTCAGATGAAGATTCAGCTGCACAGATTAAAGTTGAATCATCTGCATACTGTATGCAGGTTGCCTGAGGAATAGCTAGGTAAAGATCATTGATAAATATTGAGAATAAGAGAGGGCCTAGAATGGAGCCCTGAGGGACACCAAGTGAGACTGGAAGGTGGGATGATCGTTTATTCTCCCAGAGCACAGCCTGTTGCCTATTGCTGAGGTAAGAAGTAAACCATTGTACAGTCATAGTATCAATAGAGAGTTTCATAGTTTCATAGTATAGTACTAGGCTATCTGCCCTGGGGCATTTGTAAGCCTAGCCGTAGTGATGTGGCTTTTGCCACCCCATGAAATGGTACAAAAATGTACAGAATAAATCTAGAATACTGTGCCTCTGTCTAGTAGTGACACTATGAAGGTCCCCTTATATAATAGAATTAGTTTACTGTGCCCCTGTCTAGCAGTGACACAGATGTGACCCCTGGGGTAAACTTACGATCTCCCATCCACTCATCAAGATTTCTCTTGAAGAGAGTCAATGAGGGGCTCTGCCTAATACGAACTGGGATCCTGTTCCAAAGCATGGGAAGCCTCTGGGTTATGAATCTATCCCTTCAGCATGTCCTATTCATACTTGTGCCGAGGTTTAAGTCTTTATCTCTCGTGGTCCTGCTGGATTTGGATTTTTTGAGGTGGAGCATGTCCATCAGATCCTGATTGGACATGGCCTTGTACGTCAGGCAGAGATCACCTCTGAGCAGGCGGTATGCTGCTGAATAGAGCTGAAGTTTCTTTAGTCTGGCAGAATAAGACATATGTTGGAGACCCTTGATCCTTTTGGTGAGGTACTTTTGTGGTCTCTCCAGCTGTTGCAAATGCCGGGTGAGGTACATGCCAAATGGGGCATTGTACTCAATCATGGGTCTGATGAGAGAGGAATATAGGGGTACAATGACATCCTTGGATCTGGATGTGAATCCCTTCATGATGAGGTGTGCAAGGTAGAATGTTTTTCTAACCACTTTGGCAACGTGGGTGTCAAATGAGAGGTCGCTGTCTACTTGGGTCCCTAGGTCTCTGATTACTTTTTCTGTACTCAGTGGGTTGCTGTCTATGTGATAATTTGTGGGTACTTTGTTTTTTCCAAAAGGGTTGACTATACATTTTTTGGCATTTAGTTTAAGGCCGTGACTACGGCACCAGTTGTCCGTTTCAGTGAGGCCTTTTTGCAGGATGTGTGTGTCTACTGGTGTATCGACTATGGCGCCTAGTTTGCAGTCATCTGCGAACTTTGTCAGCCACAGCCCTCCCATGTTTGCTTTAACATCTGAGAAATAAATGCCGAACAAGAGGGGTCCCAGGACAGATCCCTGTGGGACACCACTTGTGACTGGCTTTGAGTCTGACATTGCTCCAGTGATTTTAACTTTATGGGTTCTGTCCTTTAGCCAGTTTGCAACCCATCTAGTGACATAAGGGTTTACTTTTAAGCTGTTTAGCTTATATATGATGCCTGAGTGGGGTATTGTGTCGAAGGCCTTAGCCAAGTCCAGGTATGCTGTATGGACTGCTTTGCCCTCATCAATGGCTCTAGTGACTGTTTCGAAAAAGTCAACCAGGTTTAAAAGGCAGGATCTGCCCTTTACAAAGCCGAACTGGGTGGGGTCAAGTGTTTGTAGGTCCCCTATGTCTCTGTTTATGAGTTCCATAATGATTCTTTCCATAGCTTTGCAGACCAGGCTAGTTAAGCTTATGGGGCGGTAGTTTCCAGAGTCTGTAGAGGCACCCCCCTTGTGGAGTGGGACCACTGTTGCTGTACGCTAGTGTTCAGGTACATATCCCGAAGTAAGGCTAAGGTTAAATAGCATTTTTATATGTGGGTTTAGTTCCTCTTGGAGTTCACGTAACACGCACCCAGGGATACCGTCAGGTCCCATTGATGCTGTGTTTTTTGCTTTGTTTAGGGCGGTTCTGACTTGGACATCTGAGATGACAGGGAGATTACATTCAGCTTGGGATAAGTATTTCTTCTTTTGGGGGTGAAGGAGGGGAGAAATTTGCACTGAACCTGTCAGCCAGAATGTTAGCAATATCTGTGGGTTCAGTGTATTTTATGTTGTTGTGAACCAACTCTGAGCATATCTGAGGGTTTCCGCTCAGGTTTCTAACATAGCTGAAGAAGGCTTTGTGGTTATCTTTAGTGTCCTTAGCGATTTTTCTCTCAAAGTTTGCCTTGGATGTTTTTATGAGAGAACGTAGTTTTCTGCTAATGTTGATCAGCGATGTCTTCCCTTCATGGGATTTCGCTCTGACGTGCAGTAGCTTCCTTCTTTTGTTATACAATTTGTTTATGGCTGAGGTCCACCAGACAGGACGCTTACATTTGGTGGAGAGGGACTTGGATTTGTTTGGGATTGCATGATCCATGCATTCTTGGAGATGTCCATAGAAAGCATTTGTGAAAGATTCGGCTTTGTGGGATGTGGTATCCACTGGCACAGTGGGCTTAAAGGATACCATCTCAGTCTTAAGAAGAGTGAAGTCTGCTTTTGAGAAGTTTTTCACTGTGGTCTTTTGTGCTGGGGGTGGAGGTGGGATATGTATATCCAGGGTGATTAATTTGTGGTCAGATCTCACTAGTGAGGGGTATACTTTCGGTGTGGAGCATTTTGTCCCCATGTTTGTGATGATCAGGTCTAGTATATTATCTCCCCTAGTGGGAGAGGTGACTAGTTGTTCCATTGCATTTGAATTTATGAATTCCAGGAACCTTTGGGCTAGGGTATTAGGGCTAGAATAATGTACCCAATCTATGTTTGGGTAGTTGAAGTCTCCCAGTATGATGGTATTTTGTGATACATTCATATCCTCCAATGTCTTCAGGAAGGCTGAGTGGGGTTCTTGAGATTAGGAGGGTGGTCTGTAACATGCTACCAGTTGTATAGCAGTTTTGCCTATGGTTAGTTGCACCTGTATGGTCTCTGATGCTTCATGTGTTGCTACTAACCTGGAGGTGTGGGTGTCCTTTATGAATATGGCCACTCTCCCTCCCTTTGTGGTTCGGCCCGGGTTTTGGGGCTGAAACGCATGATACAATGTATAGCCTGGTAGCGCTGGGGTGCTCTCAGGAGCCTTGAACCAGGTTTCAGTTACTGCACAGACATCGATGTTCTCCATGCTGAGGAGTGCATCAAGTGCCTGCATCTTGAGATTTAGACTTCTGGCGTTGAGCAGCATTACCCTTAGTTTTTTTTCCATTTTTGTTTTCTAAGGAGGTGGGTTTGTCTTTTGAGCCTTGCCTAAAAAAGGCACTATGGGGGTGGCAAGAGCCTTAGCCAATATCCAGAAGCCCAGTGGTGACAGGTGTAAGCCATCCCTTGCGAAGCAGTGTGGCTTGTCCAACATATCATCCCAGGCAGACAGACATTGGATCTCCTTAGAATGACACCAGTACTTGAGACAATTGTTAAAGCTGATCATCTTGTCTTTGTATTGTGGTATCATTCTTGGTGAGGGCAAGATGCTGCTCAGGGTCAGGGTCATACCAGCCTGGGCTACATAATCGGAGAGCTCCTCTATGTCTCTTTTCATGTAGTCCAGGGAGGTACGTCTCAGGTCATTCACACCAGCATGGACAATGACGGAGTCATATTTGTACTTACTTTGGAGTGACCTGAGTGTGTGTGTTATGTGGTGGATCCTAGCTCACAGTCACCTTCTCCTTGTTCAGCCTGGTCAGTGGGACATCAGTGTGTCTGACTATGGAGTCACCTATTACTAGTGTATCAGGCAAGGTGTTTGGCCTTAAGGGCTGCGATTGGTCGACACACTGATTTATTGAAGTATGTGTTGCATGTGTTTTGTTTTGAGGTGGTGGATTTTTGGATGTCTGCTTTGGGAGCCTCTGTTGTTTTGGTAAGTTTTTTATTAGAGCCTCCAAGTATATCTTTGTGTTTTTATGTGTTTGGTTTGCAGTTGTGGTAGGTCTATGTGGGACTGGGATTGTAGTTTGTGTGGTTGCCATCTCCTCCTGTCTGGTCATGCCAGCCCTGCGTTGAGAGAGTTCAGCCTCCAGTTTGGCTATATAGTTGCATCTCTCACATGTATTTGTGTTTGTTGGGAGGAGGAGAGGGTTGTCTGTGTACATGAGACAATTGTAGCATTGTCTCAAGATACCCAGATTGACCAGCTGAACTGGAGACGACGCCAGTGATCTACCACTCGACATGCTAGAACAGTATAAGGGAGTGGTATACCTTTAAGGGAAGTGGATATTCACAGGGGTGGTAAGTAGATGTAGTGCTTTACTTAGTACGAGAGTGCTTACTTAGTAGAGAAGTATTGAGAACAAGTGCTAGGCTTATAATACAGTGAGTAGTCTGGTTATACTAAGAGTAGAGCTTCCTTAAGGGAAAATTTGAAGAGCAGACTTGGCGGAGCCAGAAAAAGTTTAACCTTGTTTAACCAGTGCTGCGCTATGCGCACGACCGCGCAAAGCCGTGCAAATGCGGATTTTAAACAGTGAACTACAAAAGAGCTAGAAATGGTCCAAAACAACCAATTACTACAGCTTCTTGTGCTGAGGTCACTTCCCCCAAGGACAGGTAGGCTGCTCAAGGCTCCCCACTCCCACTGGTGAGCAAAGAAACTTCCTTCTATCCAAGTAAGGTAATGGACAACACAGGAACTACACCACAGCCCAGAATACAGCAATGCCTGTAAACTGGTCTAAACTAGTCGAGGAAGGCGGGAAAACAAGGATTATTTTTTTTGTTTTTTTTTGTAGAAACACACAGAAAATGCAGAAACAGTGATAAATTAGTTACACAGGCTAGCACACTTTAGTGGGCAACCTCCACAGTTAAATTAAACAAACAAACAAGCAAACTTTCGATCAAATTCGATTAAATGTAACTTTAAGTGCAGATTTTAAAATAATGCAGCAATCAGTTAAAAAACAGTTCAGGCTAGTTCAAGGTAAGCTACAGAAGCTATTTCAAGTGAAAAAAAAGCAAAGATACTTAAATCCAGAAGGTAGTCGCTTTTCTGAGTTCCCTGCTGCTAGGACCACTCTGTAAACCCACATGGAGCTTGTCTGAGTGATTTCAGAATATTTATAAGTAGAGAGTGGTTTACCATATCAAATGCTTTTGAGAGATCAATAAATAGAGAGGAAGAGAGAACATTGTTATTGCGGTTTTTGTTTATGGTGTCAGTAAAAGATAAGAGGGCAGTAGTAGTACTGTGGAATGGCCTAAAGCCATGTTGACTTTCAGCTAGTATGTTATGTTGAATTAAATGGTTTAGAAGCTGATGGTGAATACATTTTCCATTATTTTTGCTAAGGGGGATAGAAGGGCTATAGGTCGATAGAGTATTCATTTGAGTTGCCACCTTTGTGTAGGGGGATAATATGTGAGATTTTCCAAATGTCAGGGATGCTTCCCTCGTTAGTAGTTCTATTAATCAGGATGGATATCGGGTAAGCTAATTCTTTAGCTGCTTTTTGCCGGTATTCGGCTGGGATCTGGTCAGCAGAAGGAGTACAAGGCTTAAGTTTTAGAATGAGTTTATAGATAACATTTGTTGAGGTGGGTAGAAATCGGAAGGTAGGAAGAGAGCTGGGAGAAGAGTTAAGAAGACTGGATCTATCAGGAGCTAGTTGACTGGCTAGAGATTGAATCACCTCTGTGAAGAAGGAATTGAAAGCATTGGCAGTTTGGATAGGAGTCTCATGTGTTGCACCTGTTGGGGTTGGTGTTCTGGAGTGACCTGGATAAAGGAGTCTATTGATACTTGCCCAGAATCTTTGAGGATTGTTTTGGTTTGTTTGCTGCATTTTACAGTAAAAGTTTTTTTGTCTGAGAGAATTTCTTTTTTTGTCATGTTTCTCATATGTCTAAAGATTTGTTGATCTGATGTATTTTTGGTAGTTCGCCACCTAGACCAGGCTTTATTTCTGAGGAGGATTTTTTTCTTGGTTTCATTTGTAAGCCAGGGGGGAGGTTTGGACCTATTTCTGATAGTACGTTTAGGTGCATGCTGGTCTAGGATTTCTAAGAACTTAGAGTTGAAGTATTTGACAGCCTGTTCAAGTGGGAGGGTTTTTAATTGAGATGTACATGTAAACAGCTTCAGGTTTCTGGGACGTATGACTGATATAAAGTGAAGTCAAAACAAGGAGGTCTAATTTAGACTAAGAGGTGCAGCAAGCTGGCACAAAGTGTTGGGGTAGTGCATGACAGAAGAGTACAAAAGAAGTTGAAAAATAAGGTTTTTAAACAATGGCCTGACCAATATTTCTGCAGGGCATAGAAACCTGGGCAATGAAGGGAGAGCTGCTGAAGAAGCTTGAGGTGATAAAATACCTGAGGTGAGTAATAGAGTATGCAATGTGGAACATGCAATGATAAGAGGACATTAAAGTGAAAGTCAGAGCAGCCATAAATGCATAAAAGGTCAAGGAGGACAGACTATTGTGGTTCAGTCACATGTCCAAGAAAGCAGTAGGCAATCTGATAAAGGAGATTTGGAAAGACAGGAAGAAAGCAAGAGGAGATAAGGGTGTATAGCCAAGAAATCAATGGACAACATGGTAAAAGTCCTGAGACAGCTACACATGACTATAACAGGAAGGAGAGTGGTTCTAAATCAAGAAAGATAGCGACAGCTGATGCGACATCCTAACCCCATGTGAAAATGGGAAAAAGAGGCTTGATTATGATGATTACCTTAATTCTAATGGAGAATGGTCACTTTAAATAATACTTGGTTTTGTTTATTGCAGGAGTAAGAATGTATCTGATTATATTTTTCACAGTTCAATTTGTTAAACTTGAGGTAAAGAAACCAAGAATATTTATTGACAACAGGGGAACTTTACCCTTAGGCCATTTTAGTATGAGCCAATATGTTATAAGATAAATTGACCAAATTAAAAATAAAAAAAATTGAAACTAAATTATTTTTCTAGTGAAGGAAAATGTGGTGCATATGCTGTCAGATTCTAGCCAATTAGTATATACTGGTGAAATTAAAAGAATAATTACAACAAGAGTTGGGAACAGCTGAGCTATACTGTGTGGTAATGCAAATTGTCCTGTTGCTATGCATTTTATTCCAGTATAACAGTAGTCATCCTGCAGGCTTAAAGTTATTATTTTGGTCCAGATTTGTGGCAATGGGTCAAAGACTTTTTAACATGTCTTACAATATAAAGAAGCTGTGTTAATTTTAAGGTTACAAACATTAACACCAAGTGGATTATACACTGATTCAGAATGGAAAGTGTTACTTAAAGAAATTTAGTTTGACTTATTTTACTTAATTATGAATTTGTTACGTAGTCATTGTTTTAATGTATTGATTTTATTGGTTTAATTTGATATTAATTGATTTCTAATTGACTTTTATAGTTTTTTTTATATTCCAAGTGCAGTTCCTTCAGTTGTACCCGTTTTTAGGTCACTGAACTGGTATGTCACCACTTAATAAATATTCTTATCAGTACTTTTTCTCATCTATTTCTTCTAAAATGAAATAGTCTGGTATGGACTACCACCAAGGGGTATGGTATAGTGTAGAAAGGGTAGAGGATTTATTTCATAGTTGCTTAGAGGATATTTCAGACAGGTGATATATCTATCAACCATTTGAATATGAAAGTTAAACCATTCCTAAAACACTAACTAAAAGAATCAAGTAACGATAATTTATGTGTACCTCACAAGAATATTAAATATTATAAAGACATATCTTTTAGATTGGAAAGAAAAGAGACACATAGATAAACATTTGTTAATGTGCTATATTTCTCTGTCCAAGCTGATAAGGAATTTGACCATAGATATTTTTTCTAAAAAAACGTAACTGCTGTTTTTCTGAGAACCGTCTGAAATTCACTTGTTAAAATAAGTGTACTGTGATTGAACTTTTCTACCTGGGCCTCTGCTAAAAATGAAATCTGTCCAGTAGTACTTTCCTGGCCAACAAAGACAAATAAATAAATAAAACAAATAAATGTATCAGTAATAGTGAGTGGATCTTTTAACTTGCTTTATGTGAAGTTGGTAAAACTGTTGCACCACTGCATAATGAGGTAATGGCATTCTCTATATCTTTACAAGGCTTGGACTTTGAATGATATATCGAGGATTTGCCAAAATTTGAAAATCACTAATCAGCACTGCTATGGCTCTTGGCTGTTAATGATAAAGTAGGATCTGTGTTTATTTTTCAAATCTAGTGGGACTTTTTGATAGTGATGAATGGATGGAGTTGATAGGTACTTATGATGGGGTTCTAAAGCATTGTTATCAGTCATTAAACACAAATTGAAGATAATGCAGCAAAAAGTGGCAAATTAAGTATATTGTTTGGCCCTGGTGGGTTTTAAACCATGGGTCCCTCTGCAGACTTTGTTTTTGGACAATATAAATCAATGCACATGTTCTTTTGGATTCACCTTCTTATCCTAAATATATATACTTACCTATTAGATTGTTTTAAATACTATTTATTGTTTAATAAAAAAAATCAGTTTGCGTTTGTTTTAAGTTTTAGTAGTCTTGAACATTTATCCAGCAAAAGTGGAGCAAAATGCACTAAACAATAACATTACCCATTTCAGAGCCTTTGAACCATTAAAGACCTCTTGAACCAATATCATTATTATCCACCAATGCCTGTATGTGTCATTTATAGCCAATTGACTACCCATACTTCAGTTGTCTGACTGTGATATGAAAATGGCCACAGTAGGATATTCCATCTTGCTTTACATACATGCATACTAGCTTTGCAAAGCCAGACTAATTACTTTTTGCCTTGACAGGGCTAGTCATTCTTACCCACAGCTTCTATACCAACAATTAGAGCCTGTGTACCCCTCAGATGTCTTACTGTTGTAAAATAATGGTGATGATGATTAACACAGAAACTTGTTTCAGGTTTGTTTCAAACTCTAGAGGTTACACAAATTAGGAATGACATTGCATACATGGATATTAGACAAATGGCAGAGAACATATTCAGTAGAAATGAATCCCTCCCAGCCATGCCATTAAATCATCTAGTCCACTAAAATACAATGAAAACACAAATTGTTGATGAACTTGAAATGCCTCATATCTCCTGTGTTGAAAACTGTGAGCCCTCTACCGTATAAAAAAATAATAAACCCCAAAGGCAATATTACCGCTGGAAAAGGGATTTTTTTTCTCATTATGGTGGTCTCCACAAAGACACATGTTGTTTGCATTTAAATGCCTTAGTTTGCAAATAGAATGGTGCAACAGATTTGGATTTGAGGAATCCCTGTTCTCCTGCTGCTCATACTACCTCATGCAGACTGCTACCAAATAAATCTACAGTGTGGTTTTGCTAAAAAACATAAAAACTACATTTCAGGAGTAAGAATGTACCTGATTATATTTTTCACAGTTTTATTTGTTAGATCTGCAGTACAGAAAGCAAGAATATTTACTGACATGGGGGGAACTTCCCCTTAGGCCATTTTGCAAGTCCATGCCTTACTAGCATATCTGTCAATTATCCAGAATTTTGCAGGACATTCCTGATTTTGCCTCATATTTTTGCCCTGTGACTCATAAAATGTATGATTTTCTGGTGAATTACTAAGGATTACAATCAGTCAATAATGCCAGATATTAGAGTTTCATGCTTTTTATTGTTTAGAAAATGCATGATGTTGAAGTAAAAACTTTTCTCCTGGAGACCTTTTTAAGTGAATTAGAATAATAATTGAAAGGTACCCCTGATTTTGGCCCATTGTCCCTACAATATTTTCGGCAAAGTTTAGAGGTTAGTACTAGTCTAATTGCCCTTGTTGGCCATTTTAAACCTAGTGAATTACCCATGCGAGAATCAAACCTTGTACATTGTGTCTGTAAGGTAAACACCTTAACCATGATGCCAACCTCCTACCTGTTAGAGGTATGCTTACTGGGCATTAATCAAAATGAGGGTAATGACTGCATCCATACTGAGGTTTTGCCTGCCCTCATCCATAGTAAATGAAATAATGAACTTTGTAGTTACATTTGACCTCACCTCTTGTACCATGTAGGCAGAAATAGCCTTAAAATGTGACAGACTATCCAGCTGAATAAGCTGTCAAGCATGATGCCCAACTGACAACTGTGGATGGTGTCAGCATCCTACAATGAAATCCAAATACAGTATCTCTAAATATTTCCATCTGGTGTACAAATCCCACTTCATTTACCGAAATTTGAAATCTAAGCTGTTAGTTTCTGGGATGTATAAACTGCTTTCTACAACAATCAGTAATGAACTGACAAAGTAAAGAAACGTAACCTGGTGATTTTATGTGCGAATGTCTTTTCAGTTGTATTTCACCAGCACTACACAATACAGAAAAGAAAAACAAAAAGCACTCGGATAGGAATAAAATAACTTTCAGAGATGCATACCATTGCCAAGAACTGTATTATATTGCTTGTTTTCTAACACTGCTGTGCAAAAGAGTGCTAAAACAAGGCAAACAGCACTCAACAAAAGGGTGCTGCTGTTTCAAAACACATCTCCTGTCAGTATTATGTGTTATTTGTGGAATTTTCTACCGCTAAACATTCCATCACTCTGATCTTTCTAGTCGTACTCAATGTAAAACTGAAAATACTGTCAAGAAGTCATACCCCCCTTCTCTAAAGTTAAAGTAACTGAAGTACAAGTGGAATATTTTATACAAAAATATTCTATACATGCATCTTAGCAACACCATGCATTATGATACAGAACCCAGAAAATCTTAAGCAATCCCTAGTACAGTACAATAAAACTCTGTTAGGGTTCTACAGCCTCTTACTTATGATTATTTAGTCAACCATTTCCTTCTCCAGAGTTATGTAAGCTTATCTCAGTAACAACCAAAATGGCTTGCAACTCAAGTATATAGGGGCACAGCATTCTGCCTTTTTAGTAAACTCAAAAATGACTTACAGTGACTCATTGAAAAAAAGTTGCATTGGCTGGAAAACTAAACAATTTCTGCCTTATACTATACATGCTTTTGTACAACTGGGAAGTGTGAGGCCCATTTCTACCTCCCACATTAAGCCGATCTGAACATTTTTCCTCAGAAAGACAAAGACTTTCTATCTTCCAGTACACAGACTTTTCTGGAAATGACAGAATGAGAAACAGCTCAAAGGGTCATACTCTGATATTCATTCACAATAAATGTTTTTTGTTTTCAAAGTTATGGAAATGTATTGTAAAAACAGCATTACTGTATGAATTAAAATTAATATTTCATCAAAACGTATATGCTATATAGCTCTAGTGCCAGAATTCCTCTCCTCCTTCTTAAAAGCCATATCCAAATCCACATCTCTGCAGTCAGAAGCAGACATGCAGATATGTAAACATCCCATCAAGCAACATAACACTGTTGGCCTGACATCGCATTCCTCTTGTTTTCTTTGCCTGGTGCTGGTGTCATATGCTGTTAAAGCAGCATACTGGCTGACTGTGTCTGAATTTTCTGCATACATGTCTGAGTGATTGGCAGAGTGCTTAGAGCAGATTGTTACAGGGGAAGAACACATCAGGACCAGGAATCCTGTCAATTGTATTAGCCTTCATTTGCTTGTAGGAAATTCACCGTAATTGCTGCATAATACCACCACCACCTTCTCCCACACACATATGTATACACATTCCATAAGAATTCTAGTTAATTGATAGAAAACTTATTGAATTTATGCAGTCACCAGCCAGAAGATGTCCCATTGACATCATTGGAAGCCAGTGCAAAATGTTTAATGTGGGGGCTAAGATCCCCGATAGTCGCATGCCATATATCGTGCCTCCTGACCCCCCTCCCCCTGAAAATGTTATCAATTCCAAGGTTGCTGCAGGTCAGCATTTATGAAATGGTAGTGATGAACTTGTTGCCAATGCAGTCATTTGATGCACTTGTCTTGACAAATCAGAATTCATGGGCTTAATCACCAGTGAATAGTCATGCTTCCCTATATGAGTAATATCAAGACACAGTGTGCATACATTGGTTAAGAACTGTGAACTTGTAGCTGTTTTAATTAGCTTTTATGCAGTGTTTTCTAACTCCTTCTGTGTGTAAGTGTAAGCATGTGTTATGAATGATGTTTTTACAAACAGGAGGCATCCAGTTCTTTGGGATAATACTAGTTCAAATGAGCAGTACTCTTTCATGTCGATTGTTTTCTCCTTGTGGACCTTCTGTAGTGCTTGAGGTTGTTTAGTCATTTATGACTCTAAACTGCTTTGACTTCTTTCATTATCAGTTTTGGATTTTCCTTGCTAATAACATGTATATGATTATAATTTGTTAGGGGCATTGTTTTTATTCACTGTGTGGCCTGTTTAGTATTTTGTTGACTGGATGGCTGTTCCTTCTATTTATTTAGTTAAAGAACTGTAAGCCTGTTTGAAGGTTGCTGATGTTGAACTGTTCCCCCCTGAACTGTAGCACTAATGCAAAAATAACTAGGATGTTTTATACTGATCATGGTTATACACTGGAATCAGACTACAGAGGCTTTTATTTTTAATCCATCCACATCTACAAGCCACAGCCAACCCCATAATGATCCCATAGCAATACTGTGAAGTCACTGCCATCCATGAAGTTTACCAAGCAAGGGGGGGAGTAGATTGCCAGTCCTTTCTTCCATATCTCACACACATACACACACATCTACAGACAAGTTAGAAGTGGCCAGTCTACTCACTCATAAGAAGGCTGTTCTAAAAGTACAAAATAACTCATATCAGATAGCCTTTTTATAATTTGTACAACACTTGCTTGTTCTTTTTTCCACATTTGCTATACATTTTTATCCCAAGGACTGCAGGCAGAAATGTGAGTTTTCCCTTATCATGCAGCAAAACAAAAGCAGCAGAACTGGCATTTTTGTCATTTCTGTTGGCGTAGAGGTGTAAAGCCCCAAGTACAACCCAGATGACCTAAGTTCAATGCATGGCTTGGGCACTTACAGGAGCTGGAGTGGAAGGAATAGGGATGAAGAAGCAGTTGCTTGCTCCCATCTCCCAGACAGGAGGACACTGGAGCATGCCGGAGTAGAACGCTACCTCTGGGGGCAATGTCAGTGCTGTGCCGCTTACCCATTGTGCCGTTCTAATGCAGGTAGAAGTGTTTGAGGATCATGTCACCACATAAATGGGGGCATTCTCCTTGCAATGCCATTGCACATTCTCACTCATCATGTCAGCACAGCATGTCAGCGAGAGTCAGGATACATAACAAGTTAATCTGTCCTCTGTGAACAGCAGTATGGCTCTGTGGTTCACTCCTCTCCAACCAAATCACTTCACTAGTATTGGACATTTCTCAATGACTTTGGACTGGGAGGAGATAGTGATTACTTGTCAGACCAGATTAAATATGCAGTATGAGGGAGATGGGACATAAAGAGAGGGATGCTGTCACTGAAGATGAGTCCCACTTACTAATTTAGTAGCAACCCCCCCCCCCCAAAAAAAAGTGGCAGGGTGTTTACACCAATATTCACTTAGTAACCCTTGCTGGTATGAATGCTAGCTTGTTATGAAGCATACCACATTTTTACCTAGATAGGTAATATCAGTTTGGGGAACCAATGGTAGAGCACCTGCACAAAAATGCTGCTAACTGACAGTATGATGGAACAGGGAACTGTCTAACCCAACTCCCTGTGGGTCCCCAGTGGAAACCAGACACCACATGACAATACTGGTTTCAAATGAGGCAGGGCAGTCCTGAAATGTTATGCACTCACAGAAGTAAGCATCATGTTCACGCTGACACCCACTACATATTGATCCATGGGTGTGTTACTGGGCATGTGCAGTGGGGATAGGGTTAGAAGACAAAAACTGAATGACCCTTGGAGGCTGTCTCAGTGATTTCCCCTTTCACTTGGTTCTCAAACAGTCAATGGGGAATGAATGGTCCAGTAGACCAAGAGAGGGACTGAGGTTGACAGGTAGGGAGGGCAAAAAAGGAAAAGAAAAGAATCAATGTTGTACACGTAAAGCTGTGTTCTATAATATCTAAACAGGTTGGCTCATCATATAAGAGCTGGGTCAGTGCACAACTGAAGGGAAAACATCAACTATCAATGCATCTATTTTATAAGCTTCTAGAAACTACAGCAGCCACTCCAGCTGAATAAGCCATTCATGCAGAGTAGGAGCTGTGAGCCCCCTTCTTTACAACAAAATAAGCATTACTTGAGCTTCATCTGTATACAGTTTTTTTTTTTTTGGGGTGAGATAGCAAGCACTTTCATACATGCCAGCAGTACCGTGGATGATGTAATGGCAGCTCCTGTATTCATCATTTGGTGAATTGCAGTACATATAGGATGTATTACTGCCACCAGAGCCCCAACTGCTCAAATACTAATACCGCACAGCCAGGGAACCCGAGCAAATGGCAACCTGTACAGCTTTGTGCTCATGCTCAAACTTGACAACTGTGTTCAAATGAGGTGCAGGGGAGAGAGAGACTGGAGTTGCCACACCTCACCCAAAGTCAGTACTGCAGTTCAGACAATGTTAGTGCCACAGTCATGTGCATGGAAGTGCAGTCCTGAGTTTTACATGGTGATTGGCAGAGGGGTTTGGTTTAGGGAGCAGCAAAGAAGTTTAGTGATAGGGAGAAGGGAGGTGTTTTAGGTGTGGGGAGCAGGAATGGGGTTTTAGGGATAGGGAACAGTAAGGGAGTTTTAGGGCTAGGGGAGCAATTGTGGACTTTAGGTTAGGAAGCATGCAGGGGGTTTAGGTTTAGGGAGGGGGAAGGAAGCTTAGGGTTAGGGAGCAGGAGTGCTGTTTTCTTGTCAGGGAGTGAAGGGGACTTTAGGTTTAAGAAGGGAGGAGTGAAGATTTAGGTTTAGGGAGCAAGTGGGGTCTTGGGTTAGGGATGGGAGTCCTCTGGTTAGGGTAATGGACTGGGTGGGAGTTTTTAGGGTTAGAGATAAGGTTATGTAGTTAAGTACTGCTGGGTGGTGGGAGGGATACGTAATTTACTATGATTGGGCTGTCAGGCTGGTGGAAGTTAGGGTACTTGCCAATTAGAGTAAGTGGCAGCGAACAAGTGTGGCTCGAGCTGTTAACATACAAGCACTTGTAGTATCAGCGGCCCTTCTGTATCCTTGGCTGTCATACCCAGGCATCCGAGTTTCCTTATAAATGCAAGCTATCTTAGTAAACACTCTGGTTATCAAATGTCTTCTCAACCAAAGTTTTATGCTTTCTTTGTTAAAAGAAATGCAGTCCTTGGGATAGAATGTGAAAGAAACTATAAAAAATCAGATACATTCCAATACGTTTTTGTTTTAAAAAATATTGTTTTGGTTAATCACACTACTGCTTTTTACTGATAATCCATTATATTTAGGAAGTAAGTCAGCCAGCTTTGAGTACCTGTGTCACCTTCTTTGATGTTCTCAATGAGTGCATAAGAAAGACGTTTTGCAAATTATAAATGGAATTTATGTGAATTTGTTTCTCATTGCCTCAAGTATATATGCAGAAACTGAATGAGCTCACAGTTGTACAAAACTGATCCTGACTGCCAGATGAAACCTGATACAGATCAGACAGCTTTCTTGGATGGTATGTGGGACATGTTCCAGCTGTGTGACACAAACACGTTCTTGCTTGTAGGCAAAGGAATGCCTATTGTGCAGCTGACGTCACATTTCTGAGGGAGACGCTACATTAATGTTTTGTAGTACAAACTAGTTATTACTGCAGGTTTTATCCATGCTTCTAGGTGGTTATGTTTTGGTTTTCTTTGTTTTACTCTTAGTTACATTATTGTTAATAATCATCTTCTTAAAGAGGAAGCCTTCTAGCCTACTCCTTTTGTACATTTCCTTTGTTTGCACTCACTGATTTTTGTTCTCTCTTTCAGTTTTGTAAATGTGTTGTCTTTCAAGTATATTATGATGTTTCTTTGCCACGTTTTGCAGTTCCATTCTGGTTCATAAGGCATCTTTTCACAAAACAGTATGAAATAGCACTTGTCAGTTTTCTCTCTCTCTAATAATTATGTGGATATGTGTTTGCTGTATTATGTATACTGTCTCCTGCAAAAATAATGCATGTCTGTTAGCTACATGCTAAATGCTCGAGTATTAACCTGCTTATATAGTTTTTTCTGTTTGCTATCATTTGTGGAGCTTTTCTTTCCTAAACATGGGACACATCCCAGCTGGACATCTTGGTTATGAAAAAAAAGTAAAACTGAGCTGCCATACATAAGCACAGTGGTGGTGTGGGTGTTTTTATTAAAACAAGCTGGACCAGAGCAATGTTTTCCAGGGCCCATTTGGTATGCTCTTATATAAAAAAAAAAAAAAAAAGGCGCAGACAGAATAGCTGAGGATTTTTAGAAACAAAGACATCAAGCACTGGACAACTGACTGGGTTAGGTGGGATACTGGCTGTACTTATGATCTGTGTTAATCTAACAACCCAAGTGCTGGAGGCCAGCATTACAAATGAAAGTATGGCTAATGGCCAACTCACATTTTCTGGGGCTCCCCTGCACTCTATCAGGATACCTATGTTTGTTTCACTGCAGTAAGGCTAACTGCGGGCTGGCATAGATGAAAGGTGCTGGACTTTGGCAGCAGACATTCACAACTAACTCAATGCTACTTATGTTAAATACAGTAATAAAGGAAGATGAGGTCAGGGCATTACAACGAAACCCCTAGGATGACTTAGGGCACGATCCATCTGGCATTCCTAAATGTTGGTAGTTCAGGTGAATAGCTAATGTTGGTAATGGATGGGTTCTTGTAATATTTGAAGTCAGGCAGGAGGAGGGATTCCTCCTCCCCACCAAAAGTCACCTCCCCACCAAAAGCAATCAGTCAATCAATCAATCAAAGTCATTTTCTAGATTACCACAGAATATCAGTTTGTGTAGCAAGTTATCAGTTGTATGATGTGTTTTTTCCTAGATAGCCTTCATAATGCACTTAGAATTTGGTGTCAGCAGTATATGCTTTCATAGTTGCTGATGTTATTATGTTCAGAAAATGCTTCTGTCATGCATTCCTGTTTTAAAAAATCACCCTTCTTCCCTCCTAGTTTTGTTAATTTGAATCTTTGATAAGTCTGTGTGTTGCCCTGGATGTGCTTTTTCCATTAATATGGATTTCCCCCTTCTTCACCTTTGACTGCCTTACAAATATCTCCAAGGAATATAAAACACAGTCCTAGCACCATTCAGGCACCACGGATACTCTCAAAATACAACTGTCACACTTGGAGGTGGGAGGTAGCACCAAATTTTTCAGTTTTGTGTCCACATTCTATTTGCTTTTTTTATTTTTTATTGTTTTTGCAGGTGCACCCTACCTAATCCCTCCACCAATCACACACTCCAGTACACACAGAAACACATAGACTCATACACCACATAGACTCATATACACACACACACACACACACACACACACACACACACACACACACACACACACACACACACACACACACACACACACACACACACACACACACACACACACACGCGTGTGCGTGCACACGCAAACACACACACACAGATGCAAACACACAGGCGCACACAAACACAAACACATATGATGCTGGGTTGCCCATTTCTATGATACAAGTTTGCTTAAGAACTTGATGGTTGTAAAGATGTAATCAGATTCATAGATAGGAAGAAGGCAAAAGATAATTACAGTGACTTTATATCAGAATTATGTACATTTTATGAGATTCATGTTGATCCATCGAAGGCAGTATGAGTGAATGCAAATAAACTGAAACCAGTTTGCTGAATCCACCTTCAGTGACATTACTTGTTCTCTTTTAATTAAATCACCTAGCAGTTCACAGGTTACAGCTTGTATATCACTTACCTATCTACCATACAATGAGGAGCGTGTCAATCAATCCAAGGCAATTTCAGGAAACACAAATAAACCAAATCCAGTTTGCCGAATCCGCCTTTAACAAACACTGAAACCATTTTTTTGCAGAAGGGCAAGCCCCCCTGCACCCACCATGTGGGGGACACCCCTCATACCCCATGAAATTATACACACCTACTCTGAGGTTGCACAACAGTGGAGAACACTTTTATCAATAGGGTTTTGGTGAACTGGCTTCGATTTTGTTGTGTTTCCTGAAATCGCCTTGGATATATGGACATGCCTCCCATTTTATGGTAGATTGGTAAGTGAATTGCAAGCTGTAACCTGTGAACTGGTGATTGATTTAATTAAAAGAGAACAAATAATGTCAGTGTTGCCTGAGATAACAGGCCAAGTGTGTGCCATAGTTGGTGAGGTAGGCATTAAAGCTGATCTCTGTCACTTGTGTAAGTGTATAAGCTTGGCTGTACCAGATAGAATCAAAGCCAGTGCCCCAAGTAAAATCAAGTTACCACGGTTGACTTCCAGTATCAACAAGCTCTACAATAAATGCAAAAAGTTGCTGTCCAAGAAAACAAAGACAAGGACCCGACAATAAAAAAGCATCCTCCTTAGCCTTAACAGGCAAATAAGACTTCTCAAATTTTCCAAGAGCTCCTTTGAGAGAAACCTAGCAAGTACTGCCAAGGATAACCATGAGGCCTTTTATAGCTATGTACATAACCTAAAGGGTAGGCCCCAAGCATGTGCAGAACTGGTGGCCAATGGTATCACACACACTCACTCCCCAGAGATAGCGAACCTGCTAGCAGACAGGTTTGGAGAAAAGTTCACTCCCTTATTCCCTCCTAACTTACAACAACCCCAACCTCCAAACCCCCCCCACCTTACATATCTGAAGAGCAGATCCTCAAAGTCCTGTCCAAGACAAAGAACGTGGCCTCTATAGGACCAGATGACATCCCAGGCTGTCTTCTAAACAGGCAAAAACATAAACCAGCAGCACCACTAAGTACCCTTTTCAATCATAGGCTTTGGTCCTGCAGAATGGAGAACAGCTACAGTTATTCCCCTCCACAAAGGTGGCCTTGCAACACACCCACAGAATTACAGACCCATAAGCCTGACCAGCCTCATCTGTAAGGCCATGGAATATATCATTATGGACCTCATAAATAAAGACATAGGTGACCTCAAAATCCTGGATGCTACCCGATTCAGCTTCCTGAAGAGCAGATCCTGCCTGTTAAATCCGGTGGATTCCTTGAAAGTGTGACCAAGGCCATTTATGAGTCAAATTTGTGCACACAACATACCTTGACTTGGCAAAGGCTTTCAACACAATCCCACATTCAGGCATTACCAATAAACTTAGCAAACTGAATATAAACCCCTGCATTGTAAGATGGGTTGCCAACTGGCTCACACACCAGATACACACTATGAAAGTGGGTGACTCCAAATCACCCAGCAGACCTGTTACCAGTGGGGTGCCACAGGGGGCAATGCTGGGCCCCCTACTGTTTGGTATATACCTCTCAGAAGTTCAGGTCAAAACTAAAGAGTTGTGGCTGACCAAGTTTGCAGATGACTGCAAACTAGGTGCAATCATTGAATCCCCAAATGATGTCAGTATACTCCAGGATGGTGTCACATGGACAAACAACTGGTGTATTAGTCACGGTCTCAAATTGAAAGCAAAAAAATGCATCATCATTCCCTTCAGCACAATCAATGTCCCTTCACACTATCAAATCAATAACAATACCCTAAGTACCCATGAAGTGGTAAGGGACCTGGTATCACAGTTGACTATGACCTTAACTTTGACTGCCACATGTCTACCATTATAAGGAAAGCTTTCCACATAGCTCACTTCATTAGTAAAGGCATTGTATCGAGAGCAAAAAAAGTTATAAATTCCCTATACTTGGCACTTATGTGGCCCATAATTGAGTATAACGCCCCATTCAGTATGTACCACACTATGCATCTACAGCAATTAGAGAGACCTCAGAGGTTTTTAACAAAGAAGATCAAGGGTCTCCAGCATGTGCCTTACACGGACTGACTAAAATCCCTGTCACTATACTCCGTATTGTATAGACTTCTTAGGGGTGACTTATTCCTGACCTACAGAACAACCCAAGACCCAAACCTAGTGAACTTACTGCATATCCCTAAATCAAATGGGTCTAGGGCTACCCATTCCAGGGACTTAAATATGGCCTGCGACTTAAATAAGACATGCTGGAGAGACAGATTTGTCTTCCATTGACTGCAACGTCTTTGGAACAGGCTATCAATTCATGTGAAACAGAGCACCTCACTGTAAATTCTTACCGGGGATAGCATCCACAACCCTCCTGGACATGAGCAGTCATCACGAAATGTAATCTGGGGTATTTACTAGTACCACTACGGTATTACATTGGGTTGAAACGGCTAGGCTTAAAATGACCTCTGGAACGATAGCCTAGTAATCTCTTATGATCCCATGATCTACATGTTCATCAGAGGATCGTTACTTAGAACAGGCCACACAAGGATCACATATGGCTTTAGAGCAACCTTTGGAGTGCAGTCCATTGCCCATCATGGTGTACTGTCTGAAAGTGGGTGCTCATAAAACTATGAGTATTCTGGGGAAATAAACTATTTGCTCTGGAATCAGAGGAGGTACATCAAACCCAGTTGTCTAGTAAAGATGAGAAGAGACCTAAAACCTAGTGTGGCTGAGGACAAAAAGGCACTTCTACAGTGATGGCTGTCTACCTGCAGCAGTACTGAAGCACAAACCCCAGAAGAAATCTGTCTTCCATTTTACTTCTAGGAAAGCAGACTGTTTGGAAGAGGGACAGAGTGGAAAAGGGCAGTATATGATGACATGCATGTCTACATCATATTCTGCAATTACTATGGTAAGAGAGACTCCTGCATATGTGCAGTTGCACTCAGCAAGCTCTGGACAGACTTGTATGAAATGGGGGCCCAGGAAATTTCCTAGACAAGTATCTCTCTCTAGAGGAGAATAGAAATGTGACAACTTTTAGGACTCAGCTATGTCACAGCTATAAATCTGAATCCAGACAACATCAGAAAGTCATGAGCTCCCATAGAAAAGGGAGCCGAGAGGAGTCAACAAGGAAGATCATAGAGAGACGCAGATCTCATATATGGCCATAGAATAATTGAGGTAATTTATTCAAGGAAATATCTGACCCACAAGACTTAAAGAAGTCAGTTTATTGAGACAAAAGGTTGTTGTACAGTGAGCAAACTCCTAGGAATGGGCTATTAGAGGAAACAGTCCAACGTTTGGTAGCCTCAGGAGCTCCTCTGGTACTGGCACATGCTGTTCCTTTTCCAGGCCATTTAGAAATAAATTACCATAGGAGAGGGGTTATATGGACTTTTATTTGACATTATGGCACTAATGATGGGGCAGGATACTATAGAACAATAAACATTACCAATAAGTTTGCAAGGCAGGAGACAAAAAGTAGGAATATTTGATGCCTTTGTCTGTCAAAGAGGAACTATTTCAGAAGGAAATCATGGATATGGTGGAGCAGTCCATACCCCAAGCACCCTAAGTGTGAATTTATCCTAGCAGTGATTGACTATGCCAGTATGTGCCCTGAGGTGGTTAAATTGTTCTGCAGCGAGGCACAGAGGTTAGCATATGCTTTGCAGGTGATTTTCAGTATGATACAATTCCCTTAGGATGCTCCGACAGATCTGGGGACAAATTTCACGTCAAATATAATGAACTCTCTGTTTAAAGAAGGACTGATACCAACATGTTGGAGTCAAGTTCTAATTTTACTTCTATATACAGGAGGCTTGGTGGTTTCATTGAATAATTACAGACCAGTATAGACCAGTGTGCTATTTTCCTCTACAGCTTCAGGAGATATTATGGGACTCACACTGCTCTCCCTGACCTAGTAGAATACCTATCAGCCTTTTAAGGGCAAATCTTCAGGCAACATCCTTCAAGTTCTCTTCAAAGCTTTGGATACGGTTTGTCAATCTGGGTCTATATATACCAGTTAATGCAACTTGATGGCTCATGGGCGATCTTTTAAATAGGATGCAGGCCCTCACATGATGTAAGGCTACATCTGTCTGTTTTCTTCCAATAAATGTTGGAGTACCTTACAAATGTTAGATTGTCTCAAGGATTTGTTCCAGCACCTCTTTTATCCAGAATTATTGTGAGTAACATGGCTGGTAATTGTGAACAGTCTAATTAAATATGCTGATAATGCCACAATTGCCTCAGCAGAATACTCACTTGAGTCTCCTAATACTAAACTTTTTACCTACTTCCATTCCAAAAAAAATGGATGTGTTACATGTATCCATGTCTCACTGCATTGAATACAAACATGCTGCCACTTTCCCCAAGCCATCAAAGCTTTTACCACCCACGACTCAGAACCGGCCTCAGTTTAATACTGTCAATGACTCCACGTTGTAATTGACTCAACATGGCAGGTACATGTTAAACATACTAAGGAGTTGCAAGGCAGAATGAAAGTTTTCTACCATGGGCACCATGTGGCTATTGTCATCATCTTCATGCCTGAACCTGCCTGAATGCAGGCCATCCAAGCATGGTCTACTCCTACAACCAAATGGCAAGTCAGGCAATTCTGAGAACTGCAGGGTACTACATAATATTTGCACTCACTATAACTAATTGCATTCTAAAGTAAAGTGTTAACAATGATTGTCATTTTTCTCCACAAGCCATCTTCTGTCATGGACTTAAGATGAAACAATAAGCCAAATGAGGTACTTTAGACTTTAGCTTGTGAGCAGAGACAGATTTTTTTTTTTGTTTTTATAAACTGAAAGAGACCTTAAGTAGTCCCACTGTACTGGAAAGTCCTGAATACTGTTAAGAAGTAGATGATTCAGATCATTCTCTGGGTCACTTATTTGCCAGGTACTACTGCAGAGTGGTAAATGTCCTGTGGTATAGTTCAGCAGAAAACTATTGTCAAGGAAAAGAACACTAACAACTGTGCAGAAGGCTCCCCTTAGATTTGTCTGGTCCTACCAAAAGCTACAGTTTTACCTTTGTAATATACCTTAAGTGGTTGCACCAAGTTATTGGTCATAATGTCAAGATGTCTCTGTGGAGGTTAGAGCCACAGTTCTATAAAGTGAAAATCCGCAATCAAAGATTGACGCTTCAGGCCATCATGGCTAGACTGTTTTAAGGAGAGCTTGGAATGGACACATTGCACTACCTTTCAACAGCTGACCAATGTGGTTTGATCACAGCTGAACCTGTTTCATGTCTTTGATGGGCAGTGTGGAGAAAAAAAAAAAAGCTTTTGCCATTCTGTGAACCAGGGTAAGGAAGAATTTAGGAGTCATGCACAAGACTACAAAGTTTCTCCTTTTTCACAGGATCATTACCTCATTAGAGGACTAAGACCAGTCCCATTTGCCTTCTAATATATTATGCCAAGTAGTATGAACCCTCACTCTATTTCCTGAACATCTCCAAGAGACGAAGAATTCCAACAGGCTGAACAAAATACCAATTACGCATTATTCTGGAGAAGACCAACTTGCAGGAGGGTCTGTGTCACATCTGAAGAACTACTTGCACAGTAATTTAACTTCTTCAGAACTGTATTCTCTACTTTCTGTGAGCAAAAGATATTTGTTTTATCTAGGTTGTTCTGGTCATTGTTGCCAAGGAGCATTATGGGTTACATTACTGTACAATAGTAATGGTACATTTGCACTGTTAATCAATACATTCAGTTCAGAGATGCCATGTTATACTAGAACAGTATAGAATAATTCTATTTAATCCCTGATATTTCACAATTATACACAGATGCGACTTATTCTAGGGTGGAATGAATAGTAGATGGTTTCAGTGCCTTTATACTTTATTTAAATGTGAACACACAAGGGAAAATACTTGAAAGTAGAGAAAATAAAACAGGGAAGAGAGACAAACATTGAGAATAGTGATACATTCAAAGTCAGCTTTATGAGCCTTGAGTAAGAGATTGAACACCAATGGGAAATATCAATGAGCTGAAGGGTTAGGCTTGCCACCCCTTCGGTTTTTTTCCGGACTATCAGGAAATCAAACTGATTCTCCGGTAGTCCGGAAAACACTGTACAAACTCCGGTATTCTGTTTCAAAAAGGAAACAGACTATCGGAGTTTGTAAATCGGCTGATTTACTATGCTTTTCTTACAGAAAAGCATAGCAAATCAACCAAAAGCAGGCGGCGGGAGCGAAAAAAGAGGGCGTTCCCGTTGATCGGCTGATTTACTATGCTTTTCTTACAGAAAAGCATAGCAAATCAGCCAAAAGCAGGCGGCGGGAACGAAAAAAGAGGGCGTTCCCGTTGAGTGATGCTGTCGTGACATCACAAAATGGGCGGTATGTTGGCGGGAGAGGGGGTGGGGCGGGCGGGGTTACTGGTGACGCGAGGGGCGTGGCGTGGCTCCGGTTTTAGCCGTGAACGAAGGTGGCAACCCTATGAAGGGTGGATCTGGGTCCTGGAGACAGATAATCTAATTAATATGCTATATGTGCTAAACCAGGGGAATATTTCTAAGTGGCAGGTAATTAATGGCCGGCAGCACTTTGCTTTCCTTATAGATGTAGAAATCCAAGGCTCGTGTAGTGGTAGTGAGGCAGGTACCAAAAATCATACTTCCACCTATGAGGTGTCAAATGCAAATAAGAATAAGAATGATAAAACCAGTAAACCACTCGATCCATTACGAGAAGGAGAAGTGGTAAGGATGCAGACATCCAAAGGTTATGATCGGATTGGTGTCATGAAGAATATTGGTCCAGAGCTGAGATCATATATTGTGGAATCACAAGGAGCAGTCTTTAAGCGGAACAGGAAACATTTGAGACCAGTGTTCATAGGTTCATAGGTTGGTATTAGGCTATTGGCCATAGGGCCTATACAAGCCTAGCCATAACAATTCCCTGGCTATTTATTCCCACAATATTTACTTCCCTGGACCCCTGTCTAGCAGGGTGACTGACATGATCCCCAGGGTGAATTTCCTATCTCCCATCCAATCGTCAAAGTTCCTTTTGAAGAGGGCCAAAGAGGCGCTCTGCTTGACATGTATGCGCAGTCTATTCCAGAGTCTGGGGAGTCTCTGGGTCAGGCACCTATCCCTCCAGCATGTTTTGTTCATTGTGATGACAAGGTTTAAATCCCTGGAGTGTGTGGCTCTGAGGGATTGGGATTTCTTTAAGTGTAGCATGTCCAACAGCTCTGGGTTTGACATGGCCTTGTATGTTAAGCAGAGATTGCCTCTGATTTGACGATATACGACAGAGGATAGCTGGAGTTTTTTTTAGATGGTCAGCATAGGGCATCTGCTTTAGGCCTGTGATTTTTTTTTTAGTGAGGTATTTCTGTGGCCTTTCCAGTTGTTGCAGATGTCTTGAGAGGTACATACCAAATGGGGCATTGTATTCTATAATGGGTCTAATGAGGGATGAGTACAGTGGGACAATGACCTCCTTTTTTCTAGATGAAAGCCCTTAGTGATGAGGTGTGCCACATAGAAGGATTTCCTGACTGTTGTGGTGATGTGGTTATCGAAGGTGAGACCACTGTCCACCCGTGTCCCTAAGTCTCTTATCACACTTTTGGTGTTTAGTGTACTGCCACCTATGTGGTAATTCACGGGTACATGTTTTTTCCCAAAGGGGATAACTATACATTTCTTGGGATATGCTTGTGCCCATGGCTCTGGCACCAAGCATCTGTTTCTGTAAGGCCCTTTTTTAGAATATCTACATCATTTGGGGATTCAGTAATGGCTCCCAGTTTGCAGTCATCTGTGAACTTTGTTAGCCAGAGTCCCATAGTGTCTGAGCCTATACCATAGCACATAGCCCGTGAGAAAGACTCTTTATCTCAGAGTGAGTTGTCTAGTGTTCCAGTTCCAGAGGAAATTCCAGAGAATATTCATGTTCCTGTGACAAATCCAGAAGTTCCTGATATCAGTTGTTCACCGCAGGCTGTCCCGGTTGATAAATTTGGTCCTTATGTTTGAAGATATGGTCATATCTCTAAACTCTGTAACCAATATGAAGCAACTTGGACATCAACATTGTGGTTTGTTTCTAATGTCTATTATAATGCATATCTAACTCTAATGTTGTTTTTACGAAGGGAAATCATTTTAAGAGGGAGGATGTAGATCAATGTGTGTGTATGTACCTTAAAGAAGCAATCCAAGGGCTTGCACAAGTGTATAAATGCTGACCACGTCCACGTCTGACTGCCATTTTGTAGTTAGTTGTGAGATGTAAGCATGTATGTTTGTAAGGTATATCTGTTAACCAGTTTGTTTGTATTTTATAATGCTGCTATCCATCCTGATATGTTTCTATGTATTAAAGCATCTAAACGATATACCCAGCCTGCTTGTCATCTACATTAGAGAAGGACGAACGACAAGTTTAATGTTAAAGTCATGTGCACAGTCCCAACCTCTGCTAAGGTAGTGAGTTAAATGTGCACAACTCCCACCACTAGAAAGGTACTGAATTAGATGTGTACCTCCCACCACTAGAAAGGTACTGAGTTAAATGTGTACAACTCTCACCACTACAATGGTAGTGAGTTAAATGTGTACAATTTCCACCATTACAAAGGTAGTAAGTTAAATGTGCACAACTCCTGCCACTACAAAGGCACTATGTTAAATGTGCACAACACTCACCACTACAAAGATAGTATGTTAAATGTGTACAACTTCCACCACTACAAAGGTACTGAGTTAAATTTTTACTGCTGTCAATATTACAAAGGTAATATGTTAAATGTGTACAACATGTACAACTACAAAGGTACCAAGTTAAATCTTCACAACTCTCACCACTACAAAGGAAGTGAGTTAAATGTGTAAAACTCTCAGAACTACAAAGGTAGTGAGTTAAATGTGCACAACTTCCACCACTACAAAGGCACTGAGTTAAATGTGTACTACTTTGTACATTACAAAGACAGTGAGTTAAATGTGCACAACTCCCAGTACCACAAAGGTTCTGAGTTAAATGTGCACAATTCCAACCACTACAAAGGTATTGAGTTAAATGTGCACAATTCTCACCACTGCAAAGATACTAAGTTAAATGTGCACAACTCCCACCACTGTAAAGGAACTGAGTTAAATGTGCACAACTCTCACCACTACAAAGATAGGGAGTTAAATGTGCATAACTTCCAACACTGTAAATGTTAAGTGGTATAAAGCCATTAAAATGCGTGTATATTTTTTAAGATTAATATTTGGTGGGGCCTGTGCTGTAATGTAACCTAAACCATAATGCACTGCAGTTTTTAGGCTGTAGTCATGTGAGTGTGAGATGCTGAAGTGTTAACATTATTTATGCTGAGCTACCATGCTGTTTGAAATAAAAGTTGCTATGTCATGTCATTACTATCCACAATCAAATGGTGAAGCTGACTGAGCAGTCATACAGACAAAGAGATAGTAAGCAAAGACAAACAAATTCTCATACCATATCAAAGTATTCCACAGGATGTCAATGGAATAAGGCCTTTGCAGCTAATCTTGAAGATAAATATGAACTGGCATTCCATTATTAAAGTCAAAATTTGAACAAGTGATTTTGAACTATATAGTTAAATAAAGTGCTCAAAAAGCTAAGAGTATGTATAAAATGTTTTATAACAGGCAAACTTCTGTACAACCACTACTTGTCCTACAACCAGGTCAAGCTGTCTGCTTAAAAGTAGAAGGGGAGAAAAAGTGGAATGCAACAGGTGTAAGAATGCAGAAATTCACGAAGCTACATTCCTATATGGGACCATCTAAAGATGGTTCCGCAGTTCAGTGTAATAGATGACATGGTAGCTATTTTATATTCTGAGACTCATTCATGTCCTGGAATAGCAAGATTGAATGACTGAATGTACAGACTTATCATACTAAGGTAAGGACTACTGGTTTTCAAGTATTCCCTTTTCTCTGAAACATGGATCTCTTAGAGTTGGAATATATAAGTTTGAGAATTATGGGGTATATATATTGGGAGGGGGGTTGCAGGGGAACTTATCCCCCCTGCAAAAGCAACTTGGAAAGAGAACAACAATGCTGAACATTATCTGTTCTACCACGTTTTTGTATTTATTTTTTCATAATACCAGGGCTTACACTTAAAGAGCCTTGAAATTACAATAGGGGGCCAGATCACATATTCAACTGGTTCCTGATGAGTGCTCACCTGAATGCAATGTTCCAATGAACCAGCCTATCTTGAAAAGTGAATTAGAGATGTTCAAATGTATGCATATATTGTGTATTTGCACAAAGTGCTATTACCATTTTAATACAAAAGTATAGTGTTGGACTTTGAAGACAAGTTGCATATACTGAAGTTTGAGTTTGACTAACTGTACTGTCAGACCATGTGCTGTCCAACCAACACAATTCAGTGTGACTCTTCCTGCTCCTGATCCATTTGACTGTTTTGTTTAATGTCTGTAAAAGCTCTAATGCATGTTATAACAGTATGTCTCAAAGTTTTCCTTTTGCGGGTAATACGGCTGGTTCCAGTTTAGCCTGAACAGTTTTCATATTTTTCATGTTTATAGGAGTGTAAGATTCATTAATTTTTCTGAGCAATATCTGTCATCTGACAGAGTTATCAGGACACTTAAGCAAATGTTAACTATACATTTTAATGTATCATATATTACTGTATTATTTTTATACAATATTTATATCATCTGGATCAGTCCAGAGTGTTGAATGCATGATGCAATAATTGTGTGTCCTAATAGTTTGTATTTTCAAAAACAATTTTTCTAATGGTGATGCTTGATGATAAGTGATAATAAAGCTGCTAAGGTGCTTGTATATATTGTCCATATGTAAACCCTGTCATTACCCTTTTAAGGCTACTGTGTAGTGTATCACTTTTAAGAAGTAACCTGAGCCATAAAACACTGTGAATTCTGTACAGTAGTCAGTTTGATATGAGATGTCAGTTGCAGTGGTGCAGCGGTTAGCATTGTCACCTCACAGCAAGAGGTTCTTTGGTTTGATTCTTGGTTGGAGCACCTTCTGTGTGCAGTCTGCATGTCCTCCCTGTGGTCGACTGAGTCTTAAAGACATGCAGTAGGTGCGTGTGTGTGTGCCCCTTCTGTGAAGGCTGGGTGCCAGGCTGGCAACTCGACAATGTAAAAACTCCACTGCCAATCAATCTGCGGACTGGTGATCTGCTGTGGCGACCCCTAATGGGAGAAGCCAAAAGACAATTGTAATCAGTTTGATGTGAGATATTGAAGGCGATAACATTGTTCTTAATGAGCTTCCATGTTGTTTGTAAGAAACATAAGATGCTTGTTGAAACTAATGCAGAATCCTGACATTTCTGAATTAACCAACAAAGTAAATATAATATTTTCAAAAGGAACTTCTGAAAGCAGTTATAATACTTTTTTCTTTGCTTGCTTGCTTATTTAACTACTTGATTGAAATGCTTGAGTGATTTGGGTATTGCAAGGTATTTTTGGTAGGCAATGCAATTACTATGTAAAGAATGGAACTTTGTTATGTATTCTAAAATAATGGACATAAAGGTTTCTTTTGCTTAGTAGAGAGCTGTTAAAGGAGTCACTGTGAAGCTTTTTATATTTTATTTTCCTGAAAATATACAAAACTGCAAAACTGCAAGTTTTGGCAGTTTTGAAGTGACTGGGTAAAGTGCTGAGCGACTGCACAATTTTGTCTCATTGTTTTAAATGAGAGTATTTATTGTGTGGAACTTTGCTACGTACGTTGAAGATAATGAACATATTGTATAAGTTTCTTCTATTTAGCTGAGTGCTGATAAAAGGATATGTATAAGATTTTGGATTTGAATTTAATTTTCTTAAATATGTTTAAGTCTGCAGGTTATGGAATTGACTGGGGATCATAGGATCATAAGATCATAGGAGGTTACCAGGCTATTGGCCCCGAGACCCTTGTAAGTCTAGTCAAGAATTTAGCCCATGTTTAGGCAACTCAGCACCCAAAGCTGAAGGGGAAGTTATTGAAAGACAACAGCAGTGTATCCCATTACTTCCGATTAAGGTACTTCTGATGTCATATGTAAATGTGTTGTGTTTACTTAAAATAACAGGCAGCTGTATACATCTTATTCATATTCATGTACTATAATAATGAGCATGACAAATAATCAATAAAATGTATGAGAAGACTGTGTTACTTATGAGCACTGTCATTAATAATGATATCACCAATGATATAAACAGGCCCCACCCCCTTATTTTTTATTTCTTCATTTTATATAAATAGTATTAGTATGTTGTTGATGTCCTTGAGAGGACATTACATTTGTACAGGATGGCCAAAATTCAGAAATGTAAAATGTTAGCTATTTTATGTTTCATTTTGTAAGTAGCACAATTATTTCAAAAATCAAAGCTTATTCATCAGACAAGACTGATGTTAGGACATAAATTACTTTTAACAGATTTTCTACTAATAAATTACTAATTTCATTACAAATTCATGCTGCAAGTATGTTAATAATTACTTGTTGAATGTAACCTTTTTATTAAAATTATGCATGAAAATGTGATCAAAACCACTGATAACACATCTAAGGAGAGAGGGACTGCTATAATCATAACTCTCTACCTAAGGAGAGAGGGACTGCTGTAATCATAACTCTCAACCTCTGAACTTTACAAAATCATAACAGATGGCCTAACAGCAGATCATCCCCCGACAAAAAGTTCAGTAATAAAATTTAAAAAAGTGAGAACTACTATGCTTATATGTAGAATGAGCAGATACATTACAGAACTTTGGTGTTGAAAAGGTGAAATTTAGTTTGAGATCAAGTGGTTAAATGCTAGGTAACCAATACAGAGATGGGTGGTCAGAATTTTAAGGTAAATGGATCTGGAGCAGGACTAAATGGTATTGTCATTATGAATGTGAATTTGTAAGGCAGGAGAGAAAATACATTTTAGGTAGTTAAATGTAACCTGATAAGGTTTGACCAAATTAATGTAATGTTCAATGCAGGTATATAACTTGCAAGGAACTTTTGTCAGGTCTTGTCCTGGCTGCACCCATAATGGCAATGAATGCTGCATTAAACTGGATGACATGGCTAAGAGACAATACTTGCTGAGATGGCATTTGAGAGTTTTTACCATTCTGAAAGCCAGCCAGGCAATGTCCTTTATACTTTTAAAGGATTATGGGAGACTGCATGAGTGAAGGTTTATAAAAATTAATGAAATTAGCCTTTGATTCAGCAGTGAATGAAAAAAGAAGGTTAAAGTTTGCTATGTCTCCGTATAGTTACTTGAATGGGTACACTAGATACATTTGATGGAAGGGAGTTGAGGTATGAGATATGCTAGCAGTAAAGGTCATGCCATGCTTGGGGAGTGAAGTGATTTATTAATTAGGGTGATTAGGTATGAATGAGTATTAAAAAGATAATAATGTCTCCTGATGGGTCCAGAAGTTTAATGGGACCTTGAGAGTGTCTTCTATGGACAGAAAATATTTTAGTATCTTGGCTAGGACTAATGATGGAAAATAGATTATCAAATTCAGCAGTAAGTTGTCATATAACAATACACCAGACAAAGATGACTGAAGATATATAGCAAAATGGAAAGAAAGCACTAATATTGTTAGGAACCATGGAGCTGCATAATATTAGTTTAGGAGATTTGACTGTAGGTTTGGGTAGAGGATTGTGCTTTAGGTATACTATAAGGTGGTTTTGTGAGTGATTTAGCAACACCTTTTAAGCATAAGGTACAAAGTAACATAAGTCCTGAAAGTACCACCCCTAGAAACCTACTCGCGTTCAGCTTCCAACCAGTCCCCACTTCACTTATCCGTATCTTAATCAAAAAATTAAAACCCACTACACTTTCTGCTGATCAGCTCCCTGCCAAGTACCTACAAAAATCAGCTGATGCTATTGCTTACCCCATCTCAATACTAATCAATTGAACCATAGAGAAGCTAAAATTCCCACCATATGGAAAATATCCTATGTAATCCCACTTCACAAAGGAGGCAGCTCTACTGAATTCTCCAATTATAGGCCAATAGCTATACTCTCTCCACTTGCAAAGATTATGGAAAAATGTATTCATAGACAACTCATGCACCACCTAATCCAGAATCACATTATGGCAGACACTCAGCATGGCTTCCGTCCTCATCACAGCACTTCTTCAGCCCTCCTAGCCTTTACCAACACCATAACCATAATCACAACAATAATTATATATCCTCAGCCCTCTTCTTGGATCTTTCCAAGGCATTCGATATGGTTGATCACCAACTTTTAATCCACACCCTGCAAACATTCTGTCTAGATACTAGAGCCCTTCAATGGTTTCAATCCTACCTGAATGGTCGACAGCAGGCTGTCCTCTGGCACAACAAACTCTCTAATCTTCTACCTAACACCCTTGGAGTACCACAAGGCTCTATACTAGGGCCCTTGCTGTTCTCCATCTTCATTAACGACCTTTATACTGTCATCCCAAAAGTCATCTGTATCCAGTATGCTGATGACTCTACTCTGATTTGCTCTGCCACATCTCCAATAGAGTTATGATCAGCTACCCAGACCACCTTTAATACAATAGAAAACTGTCTTTCTGAACATCGTCTGATCCTAAATCCCAAAAAAACTAAAATGCTGTTATTTTCACCAACACGTAGGTCTACCGCTTTCACCTTTACCATAAATTCAAATGATGGCACAATAATCTCCCCTGACCCCTCTACAAAACTATTAGGTGTCATCATAGATAATAATCTAAAATTCGACCTACATGTTAACCAAACTATCAAAACCATCAATAAAAAACTAGGGTCACTTTACAGAATAAAAGCCTTCCTAACTACTCCAGCTAAAATTGCCATAGCTCGCTCTCACCTTCTTTCAACCCTTCTTTATGCATCCACTCTACTCTCGAATTTAAACAAGACTGCCCTTAACAAACTCTCAATTTGCTACAACCACATTGCCAGGTTTGCCACTGGGCTGCCTTTTAGGACACATCAATCTAAATCAGCTTGTGTGGCTTGAACTACCCAGCCTAATCCAGTATAACCAACTGATTATGGCCTAAAAATCCTCTATAATACAAACAATACTCCTGCACTTAAAAATATTATCCCCCTATATAACAATCATAGAACGCTTCGATCCTCTAACAGACTACTAATTCAGACTAGCAAAATTAATAACACAGCCGGTGACTCTCTCTTTGCAAACTCTGTAAGTAGACCCTGGAACTCTCTTCCAGCTGATATTACCTTACTTTCTACCTTAGGTCAATTTAAAACTAGACTCAAAACACATTTGGCACTTAACTGGCTATGTCAATGTATCAAGCCTGGTTAACTCTCTCTAGAATGTGTAAAAATCTGTTAACCAATTTACTGTGTAATTTAATTTAATCCTGACTTACACTCGGGATTAACTCTAATCTATGGAACTTGTTTAACTTGCTTACTTATGTAATCACTGTAAATTGTTTGTAATATGTAATGCTGGTATTATGTAATGCTGTATCCGCTTACCCTTGGAGCTTTTCTCCCCAGGCCTCCGCTGAAAATGGACATGCATCCAATAGGACTATCCTGGTCAACAAATGTAAAATAAAAATAAATTATGGATGTATAAAATAGATAAACAGATTAGGTAGAAGAAAAGATGGGACATTAAGGAGATTTTTGAACAATGAAGGATGTTTTAATTATCAAGATGAGGTGATGTTATTGAGCATAAAATGAATGCAATCATCTCATATAGGTGATTGTATGTATATTGATTTGAATAAAGGATAATTAGCATGTAATACTATAACAAATTTCAACTTTTGAATTTTGAGTTAGGAAAGAACTGGGATGAAAGTAAGAGAAACAAGAAACATTGAAATATATGCATGATTGCTTTGCAAAAAAAAAAAAAAAAACAGTTCCAGGATAAAGGTATAAATAATGTATTGTAAAGGAAAACACAAAGATCAATGCACGTAAGGTTCAAGTAAGGCACCCTTTATTACTTGCAGCAAGGAGACAAAGCATGTAAGTACAAGGTTTGTCTGATTTTCCATAGTTCAGCATGCTGTTCTTATACAGTTCTCTGCATGTACACAAGAAGATATTGTTAGATTTACTGCTGACATGATCAGAAAAGAAGATATTGTTAGATTTACTGCTGACATGGTCAGAAAATTGCTGTCTTGCAAAAACATATTTGAGAAAAACAACCTGGCATTGGGCTTATTTCAGCCCTCCCTTGTTTCTCACACTTCTTCAGCTGTCCAGTTCTTGATATGATACATTTGCCTAGGGTCAAGATACAACCCTGGCCTCAATACACATTCTGCTGACTATGGTAGACTTTCAGGCGTCAATTGTTTTCTTATTAAGGTTTCCTGCAGCTGCACATATTTCACACAGAATAAGCAGAATAAACGTATTAATTTCTTTTTAACCCTAAATGCATCTAAGCTTGCACATTGCAGTTATACATTTTCTTAACATTTCACCCCTTTTAATACTTTATTCTACCTTTAAAACAAGCATAAACAGTTTTTTTTTTCATAACCATTTCCTACTTAGGATTTGCAGTTAGAGAGTCATTCAGTTTAAGCCTGTGAAAGCATTTTTTCAGTTTTGAGTAATTTCTCGAATTCAGCATCCTGATATAAAGTTTCTAAATCTGAAGCGTCTATGATATTCTTAACTAGTCCTTTCATACAGGGGATGCAGCAGCATCCACACACCATCAGTAAGGCTATCCCTACACAGATGGCAATCAGAATGTTTATCAGGATGCTGCCCCAACCCCCGAACCATTTCTGGAAAAGTCCATCGATGGATTTGGTCCTGGTTTGGTCATGGCCAACACCTGAATTACTTCAAGATGGTTGTCTATCTCGTGTTTGTTGTCAGGAATATACGAACAGCACTCCTCCTGGATTAAAGTGCATGTACCTCCTTTCGCCGCTAGGGTGAAGTCAAGAGCCATGCGATTTTGAAGTACCACTGTTCTCATGGCAGTTAGTTCATCGGTTACCAATTCTAGGGCAGAAAAGGTTGCATTACTCATTATTTCAAGAAGTTTAGATAGTTTTCTCAGCTCCCAGATCGATTTTGTTGCTCCATATGCTGGTATTATGCCTGCCCACGATATGACGTCATCACCCAGATCCATGTGCGACAGTCCTTTGCTATTCCCAGGGCCTAAGTCATGATGGTATTTCCAGGGTGCATTGATTTGTCCCACTGGATTAGCAGGCTTCTTGATTTTTCGGACATTCCGAATTTTCCCTTGAGATAAGACTGCCGTGTGTCGTATGGCCGGAACCAGGTACCCCAAAAAACAGCTACCGGACCAGTTTTCAGGTAGCCATTTATATGCTTTTTTCCGCATATAAAGTAACAATCTTCTACTTTAGTGGTAACTTTACTATAAACATACCCTTGTCCTGCGTGAAACATTTTTCTGTCAATTATGGACAGTTGTTTGTAGAGAACAGAATCACGTTTTACTTCCTCAATTGTTCTATGCATCAATTCAAAAAAAGAATCATAGTTTGTATTGCAATAAGATCCGGTGTTATCAGGTTTAGTGTAGCATCTATAAGGAACTGTTACATTGTAATGGCTCCATCCTACCCTAACTGTATCATTCTTATGAAAACACACAGTTCCCTTTTGACGAATAGACAAGTGTAATGCTACTTTATCTTCTGATGTGACATTCGATGTGTCATGAATTAGGTTTTCCCAGGTCTTATTAGCCCCTAGGGGAACTGAAGTTAGCAGTAATCCCCCATATGCTGTTGGTAGAGCTGTGCAGGTCCAGCAATTTGAAACATTGAAGGTTTCAGCATACACGTATTTGATTGCCTGGTAAGTATTGAACTTCGGGTGCCACTCACGCTTACTAAATTCTACTTGCGTAACAGAGAAGAGAAATGGCCATAACAAAAAGATTATTGTTACCATGATGATCAATAGGATGGTCATGCAATATTTCTGTGGAAATGATTGTTCCGTATTGTCTCTGTCTTCTCCGGTACTTTCAAAAAGATATTTTCTTGATTCAGTCATTTTACTTGGACACGTGATCTTACTCTCTGCCCTACAGGACCTTAGCACCGATGATTGCTTCACTGAGTTTGAGACGGATCAGTTCCTATTGATCTGATCCCCCCCTTTGTAGCCAGACTTTTGTGCTTAGGGTCCCGATGGAGAGGTAAGGTCTTTGTCCAATTCAAAGTTTCTCATCAACTTGCAGTGCGTCAGGTGTATCCACGAAGCCCGTTCTGCTATCTTGACTGCAGTAGGTGTTGAAAGAAGCACCTGGTAGGGCCCTTCCCACTTTGGCGATGGCCAGTTCTTTTGCTTCACGATTTTAATCCACACCCAGTCTCCTGGCGTCACTGTCACTTCTGATGTTTCGGCTTGCTTCTGACCTGAAACAGAATTAAACTGCAACAGATGTTTACAACTCAACAACTTTTTTATATATTCAGCGAGTGTAAAATCAGCTTCCTGGTCTGATGACATGAGAGGTTTCCACTGGGGTGTGTAATAAGCCCTTTCATACAGCTTTTCAAAAGGAGTCAGTCCTTTTGCTGTAGGGACACTTCTCATGCTCAACAATGCCAGAGGTAAACAGTACAGTCAGGTTTTTCCTGTTTCAGCTATCAATTTCCTTAGTTTGCTTTTTAGTATGCCATTATGCCTTTCAACCAGCCCTGTAGACTGCAGATGATATGCACAATGATTTTTAAGAGAAATACCAAAAAACTTACTCAGCTGCTGTATGGTTTGATTTACAAAGTGCGTACCGTTGTCGCTATAGATTCTTTCTGGAATACCAAACCTAGGAATAATGTCCTTAACAAGTACCTTTGCTACTGTAGCTGCATCCAGATTTTTAGTTGGAAAAGCTTCCACCCACCTGGAGAACATATCTATAATGACAAGACAGTACTTCTTGTTTTCACATTTGTTTAGTTCTATAAAATCCATACAAATAGTTTGAAACGGGTATGGTGGTGTGGGAAAACTCCCTTGCTTAGGCTTTATCACCCCCTGTGCATGGTGTTTGTTACAGGTCTGACACATTAAACAAAATTTTTTAGAATAGTTTGTAAATCCGTACGTTGTGAACACCTGGTTCACCAGCTGTACCATCCCCCCTGTTGAGACATGGCATTGCCCATGGCTCAACAATGCCGCATAGCGGAACAAGTTAGAGGGTAGTATTGGTTTTCCCTCGTTAGAGATGTACAGTCCTTTTTCGAGGATTGCTCCTCGTTTCATCCATCGCTGTTTTTCTGCTTGCGTAGTGAGTGTCTGCATGGTTTTTAACATATCTAAATTCAAGGTTTCAGAGGGTTGTAATTCCTTATCTAGAAGGAATACCTCTGTAGCTGCCTGTTTTGCAGCTACATCAGCTCTTGCATTACCTTTTGAAATTATGTCTTGTTGTTAAGTATGAGCTGTACATTTGCAAATAGCTACCCTTCGAGGCAACTGAATAGATTCTAAAAGATCTAAAATAAGCTGCGCATGATTTATAGGTTTGCCAGTAGATGTTATCATTCCTCGGTTTTTCCACTGTTGTGCAAACACATGTACAGTGGAAAAAGCGTATTGGCTATCAGTGAAGATGTTTACACATTTATCCTTTGCTTAGGTACATGCTCGTGTCAGAGCAATCAATTCTGCTGCCTGCGCAGATAAATGATGCGGTAAAGATTTTGCTTCTGTAACTTCAGTATCAGAGACTACTGCATATCCTACTAGGTTCTGTCCTGCAGGGCCCCTTTTGCACGAGCCATCCACGTAGTATGTTACCTCGGCATTATCCAAGGGGACATCCGTGAGGTCTTTCCTAGGTAATGTCTTCTGCTCGATTATTTGCAGGCAGCGATGTGGTGTGCCGTCTGCAGGAGTTGGGAGCAGGGTAGAAGAGTTTAAGGTCGTACATCGTTCAATTGTCATATGAGGTTGGCTCAGCAATATGGTCAGGCAGGAGAGATGCCTAGCAGGAGAGAGATATGCTACTTTTTCTTGTAATAAAATAATCGCGACTGCATGAGGAACCCTTAGAGTGAGTGGGTGAAACAAGACTACTGAAGCCGAAGCCTGCACTGCCATTGCTGCTGCGACTACTGCCTGCACACAGAGTGGCAAAGATCGTGCCACTGGGTCTAATTGTGATGAATAGTAAGCAATGGGACGTTGCTTATCCCCATGTTGTTGTGTTAGTACTGATGTCATATAACCCTGCTTGCAATCTACAGTCTGGAAAAAACGCTTATGGTAATTAGACAAACCCAGAACTAGAGAGGAGGCTATTAACTGTTTCAGTTTACAGAAAGCAGATTCTGCCTCCGTTGTCCATTGTAACAAGTCCTGCGCTGCCATAGGTGTCTTGTAAATAAGGTCAGTTAAAGGTGGAGATTCCAAGGCATAGTTTGGAATCCAGCTCCGACAAAAATTAGTCGTTCCCAAGAAGGACATAATTTCCTTCTTGGTGGTGGGCTTCGGTGCCTGCAAAATTGCCACTTTTCTGTCCTCCTCTAAAGTTCTACCTCCCTTGGATATTACATATCCCAAGTACTTTACTTGTTTTTTCCAAAGTTGCAGTTTGCTCTTATTCACTTTGTGTCCCTCAGCAGCTAGAAATTGTAGAAGTGCTACTGTATCTTCCCTGCAATCCTGCAGGGTGGGGGCTGCTAATAGAATGTCATTGACATAAAGTGAGACCTGACTACGCTTTGGTGGGTTAAATCCTGCCAGGTTACTTGACATTTGTGAAAATATAGTAAGGCTCTCACAATATCCCTGTGGTAATCGCGTATATGTGTATCTTTTTCCCTGAAACGTGAATGCAAACCAATACTGGCTGTCTGGGTGTATTGGTATTGAAAAGAATGCATTACTAATGTCTACCACAGATAAATATTCTTGTTGAGATTTTAAGTCATTCAACAAGGTGTGTGGATCCGGCACTATAGGTGCCCTTGGTATTACTGCGTCATTTACAGCTTGCAAATCCTGAACCATACGCCATTCTCCATTGGCTTTTTTAACTGGAAATAAAGGTGTATTACATGGAGAATCAGGGGATTCTACTAGCACCCCTCCCTTAAGTAATGCTGCTATGATAGGTTTTATTTCTACCTCTGCATCCTTTTTTAAGGGATACTGTCTTTTTTGTGGTCTAAATGCTGATTTTGGTGTAATACTAACTGGACCTGCAGTACGGATAAGTCCTACATCTGATTTTCCTGCTGACCAGAGGGTCTCTGGTATATCTCGTAAGGCATTTTCTTCTTCCGTCAACAGGAGTATCCATCAGCTGTCTCTGCAAGACTGCAGATGTACAGCTGGGTTAGCTTGAGTCACCCAATTCAATTTTTGCACTTGTATTCCCTGTCCTGACAACTCCAGTTCTGTTTGTTTTTCCCATCTTGTAACTCTCTCCCCTAGGTCTGCCCACCGTATGTTTTTATTCTTGGTCAAGCTTACATGTGGTAGTCGATTGGACTTATAAAGTGTCAAAAACTCCTGGGGCAGTGAACAGCTGGCTACACTATTCCCTTCTGTGTCCCAGTATAAGTTTCTCAGTACCAATCTGTTTGTACGATGCTTAAATAATTCTTTTTCATACTCATTATCAGGCCCTGGTGTGTTACAAAAATACAGGGTGCAATGCAGCAGGTACTGTTTATCAGTGTCCTGGGAGGCAAACTTACTGATGGCTACGTTCATCAGTTCTTTGGTCACAGTCCCTGGACCAGTCGTAACCAGGTCCTGACTGTACCAATAAAATGTTTCACCCCCCGATTGAACCATAAAGGTGTCGGTTTGTCGCTGCGCTTCCATGCCCTGCATAGTTGGAACCACCGCTATGCCAAATAACTGCATAAGATCCCTGCCCAAGAGATTTACTGGGCATTTCGCAGAAACTACAATCTTACTTATTTGTGTTAATCCTGAAACAGGATCTGTTATGGTGATATTGCGGGAGAGGGGCTCCCGGTATAGCTGCCCATTCGCTGCTTTGACCAATATGTAATCAGGTGACTCCGAATTGTCTGGTAATTTGGAGGGGTGTATCAGGGTCCGTGATGCTCCTGAATCGACAAAAATTTAACCTCACTGCCTTTCACTAAAAGTGTAACTTCCGGTTTTGTATCTGCTAAATAGAGCTCCAGGCTCAATAAAGCTAAATCTAGTACTTCATCTTCTTCTGCACCATCATTGATTTCCTGTACTTCCTCTACTTCCCTTTTCACATCCTCATTTGTCCTTTTTCTACTGGTCTCTTTTTGTGATTCCTGACTATCATATAGTCAGTCCTTCCCTTCTTTATCTTCCGTTGTTGCTTTTTTATTTTTCCTGCAATCCCTTGCTAAATGTCCCTTTTTACCACATTTAAACATTAGTAACCTCAACTAAGTCTAATAACATTGCTGGTGACTCCCTATTCTCCAATACCATCGGTAAATATTGGAATCTTCTACCTACTGCTCTAACTTCCATTCCCTCCCCTGTTCTCTTTAAACAAAAGCTGAAAAAACACCTTAAAATACACTGGTTATGCCCATGCTTCAATCCTGACTAAAAATTGTGACTTCCATAATTTTTTCTCTCTCTAACACCTTCTTTCTATTCGCTCTCTACTACCTACACTTTGAGAAGTTTCCCTAACAATCTACTTCTTTTACAAGTAGCTTCTATTACAATCCATTAAAGAATTTTGAATGTAAAAGAAATTTCCTGAATGTGCTCTACACTTGCCACAAATATTTTACTGTTACAGAACCTTTCTATTTTGTATTTCTAGAACTACAACTTAATTGTTTTCTCTACAGGGTATGTATGTAGAATTCTGTAATGTAGTTTTGAATTATGTTTAACCTGCTACTTATTTTTTTTTATGTATAACGTAACTGTGTTTTGTTTCTACGTGGAGCTTTTCTCCCTGGGCCTCTGCTGAAAATGGAAATATATCCAGTCAGACCAGCCCGGTAAACAAATGTAAAATAAAATAAAATAAAAATAAAAATAAAAATAAAACATTCTCCCCTTTTCTTGCATCCTTCAAAGTCTTCTGATCGTTGATCAGACTGCCTACCTCCCTGTGTATTTTTCCTGCCCTTTTTCCCGGGGTGCACTACATAAACTTCTGCTCCATCTTCCACAGAAAATACCTGAGCCTTCTTCTTCTTTTTGCTATTAAAATGCCTTTCAGCATGTCTAGCATATTTGAGTAGTGAATGTAATCTACTCGTTCGATGGTCAACCATGTGTTTTGTAATGAAACTGCTTATAGGTGTACTACTTCCTTTTAGAAATGCATTCTTTAACTGCTGTTTATATGGGGAATCTTGTTTTTGATCTTCAGGAACCTGCATTCCACAGTGGTTGTTAAAACATTCTAATAGTCTAGCAAAATATTGGTCAACTGATTCACCCTCCTGCTGGACACATTGATTAATGCAAGTCCAGTCTGCCCTAGGTTTCCATTTCTCAGAGATGTGGTCTGTAAGACCCTTCACTCTAGTGTCTAATTCTGAGCTGCTGTATGGAAGAGGTTTTGTGCAGCGTCACGAGGATTCCAGTTGCCACAAATCATGTACCAATCTGGTCCTACAATCTGTCGAACTATTTTTTCTATCTCTTCCCCATTTAAGTTATAACTTAGCTTCATTCCTTGTAAATCTTCCAAAAATTTTCTGAAATTAAGTTTTCGGGTGGGGAATCCCTTCTGTAGCTTTCTGGATATCTTCCGGAGTCCAGGGTCGATACACTAAGATAGCTGGAGTCTGATCTTCCTGTCCTGCCTGAGGGTTTGGAACTTCTATAAGTGGGCATATTTCTTCTTCTACAGGTTGTGTATCCTTAACTACCTGCCATAATTTGGAACCTTCTTCTTGATTATTTCCCTTTGTTCGGGACCTAGTTTCGATGGGATCTCTAACTTTAGCTAGTTTCAATTTTATAAAGTCCCTATCTCTAGTGAGCATAGGATATAATGGGGGTGGGTCAATCTGTCCACTTGCTCCGTACTCTGGTAGAGAAGGGAGAGGCGGAGGTGCCGATGCCACTACCAAGTTATTGTCTTCCTTATCTAAAAACATTGTCTTTGAGTTTTTGTTCTTTTGGTCTCTGCAGTTTGCTTTCTCCAGCCACCTGTGTGCCTGGGGAATTCCTAACTGTCGTTGTTTTTTAACTTGACCCTTAGAATCAGTTTTGAGTTGCTTGATAAGTTTGATAAGTGAAGATTTTTCTAATTTTCTGTCAAATTTACACTTAATAATCCATTTTGAAAAGTATTTAATATTCTCTGCGCGCTGTGACTGCATATATTTTGCATCTTCCGTTAACGGTGGATTTCCGGGTGTCTTTGCACAATTATTACTCATTTTTCCCTATTTTGTTTGCTACATAGCCTGTTCAGAAAAATATTACCTGATGCCTTCAGATTTTTATGTGTACCACGGATTTTGTTAGTCTCTTCAGAATGACTGTCTAAAGCCTACTGATCTGTTTCACCTGATCTATGACAAGATTGTACCATTTCTATCCCTGACTGTAAGAAAACACAATCTGACAGAAACAATACACATCCAGTCCCTGATCTTGAAACAGAAAAAGTAGATTCACCTTACCTGAGCCCACATGATTGATCACTGATTCGTGGAAAACCCGTCCTTCAGTCACAGATCATAAAGTGGCTGGCCTCTTTTGACGACAATTCAGTCAGAGGACTTTTCACATAAGAAGAACCGATTATGTTTCTTCCCCATACGGTTTCAGCCACCTGGCCATCTGATCCGAGGTGAAGTGAAGGTTTCCAGTCTGAAGGACCAATCCGTAAAGGAAAACACAAAGATCAATGCACGTAAGGTTCAAGTAAGGCACCCTTTATTACTTGCAGCAAGGAGACAAAGCATGTAAGTACAAGGTTTGTCTGATTTTCCATAGTTCAGCATGCTGTTCTTATACAGTTCTCTGCATGTACACAAGAAGATATTGTTAGATTTACTGCTGACATGATCAGAAAAGAAGATATTGTTAGATTTACTGCTGACATGGTCAGAAAATTGCTGTCTTGCAAAAACATATTTGAGAAAAACAACCTGGCATTGGGCTTATTTCAGCCCTCCCTTGTTTCTCACACTTCTTCAGCTGTCCAGTTCTTGATATGATACATTTGTCTAGGGTCAAGATACAACCCTGGCCTCAATACACATTCTGCTGACTATGGTAGACTTTCAAGCGTCAATTGTTTTCTTATTAAGGTTTCCTGCAGCTGCACATATTTCACACAGAATAAGCAGAATAAACGTATTAATTTCTTTTTAACCCTAAATGCATCTAAGCTTGCACATTGCAGTTATACATTTTCTTAACAGTATCCAGTTCAAGTTATTCAAGTTATTGTTGAAGGACTGAATTATATAGTTGTTTCTGTAATTTATGAAGATCATGTAGAATGATCTCTGCCAAATAGAATTTAAAAAGATGATCTGTGTTAACAAAAGATTGTTAAACCTAAGACATTTATGGCGATGTGGGTAGAACTTCCACTTTGGAGAATGTAATGGACTCTGAGACCTTGCTTCAGTGCAGTCATTTATATGGTTTGGACTTCCTGTTTCTGTTATGAATTAGTCCTCTGAAAAGGTATCCATTTTTGTTTGTTCATGAAGTTGGTACTTTAAAATGTCTGAGATGAAACTCAAAAAAGTTGGTGGAGAATAGGGTGGTTTGAAGAAGACAGACTGAGAATGGTGGACATTTACCAGTTTTACTATTCAGAGATTGCAAGGCATCACTAACTGCCTAGTTTTTGCTTTATCCACTTCTTTTACATCATTGAAAAGCTATATAGCCTGGACAGATTAGCAATCTGAAAAGCTCTAATTGTGCAGTAATGCACCAAAGGACAGGAAACTTCACAGGCAATACATTCGCCATTTTTATGTAGTCTAGCCACACCAATCTAAGGCTATAGTAATAGTCAATTTAGCAGGTGGCCCAGTTTTGTCTTGGATGAGATTTATCAGCAGAATTTCCAGGAACGCATGCAGTAGTCTCTATAATGTGCCCATGATGTCTATATGGAATATCCTTGCTATCAAGAATTGGCGAAAACTTGCATTAAACATTTGTGCTACATTTTATTTTAGTTAATTAACCATTGTCTAAAGCAAGGAGTGCTGGCCACTGGGTTGAAGGAGGAATTAATTCTCCCACCTTTACAGAAAGCCATGTGGAAGGATTATATATATATATTACTCTTGAATCTTTCTTACTTTCTTGGGTAAGATTATGGAGAATATGGTTGTGAAGATACTTTACCCAGTTATTGGTCACAGGAGAGAAACAGCCTGTTCCAGAACTCAATGGGCCCAAGGTAGAGAAACTAATCCAGGATGAGCTTCTAGCCCATCACAAGCCATATGCACTCACTCACCCATAGCACATACGTTAGAGGCCAGTTTAAATGATCACTTGTTCACCTTCTGCACATTTTTGGGATGTGGAAGGAAAATGAAACACCTACTGAAAACCTCAATGAACAAAGGCAGGTCATGCAGGATGGTGCAGCGGTAGCATTGTCGCCTCACAGCAAGAAGTTTTCTGGTTCAATTCTCGGCTGAAGTGCCTTCTGTGTGGGGTCTGTATGTCCTCTCTGCTTTCATGTGGGTTTTCTCCAGGTACTCTGGTTTCCTCCCACATTACAAAGACATATGTCTGGAGTGTTTCTCCTCGGGCCTCTGCTGAAAATTGGCTTCGTTCCAAGTCGGAATTTGCCAGTAAACAAATGTTAAATAAATAAATAAATAAATAAATAATGTAGACACTTCACAGAAGACACCCTAGCCAAGAACTGAACTGAAGAACCCTGAGCTGTAAGACAGAATACAGTTCAGTTTTAAGTGCTTTTATAGCACTGTGACTATCTTACTTTGGGTCATGAAAAAGTCTTTTAATAATACATTTAGGAGCCTTACAAAACTGATTTCACCAATAACAGTCTTTGTCTTGTTAAGGTTCCTAATTGCGCTAGTCAAAGTTATTTTCTGTGTCTGAACCTTGGTACTGGTTTTGTTTTATATTGTTTTGGCTTTTTCATGCAGGGGTAGGATTATTCTTCATTCCAAACAGTTATATTACTCATTCATGAATAATCTTCTCAGAACAAGAAATCAGAATGTTTGTTCTCTTCTAGCCCTTCTAAATTCTTCTGCAGCTTTTGAATCCGTGAGCCAGAGGACGTCTTAATTGCCACCTCCTGCCCCCTAACAACAGGTGTAGATTGACATGGCATTGACATTACCAGGCTATAATTCATACCACACCTTTCGGCCACCTAACCTGGAACGAAGCACTAAAGGTGGAGGCGTGTCCATATTCATTAAGGATATCCACACCTCCATGCTAGTTTCACAGCATAATGCATCCGAGATTATCCAAGTGCAACTAACTCTGGGCAAGACTGCAATCCAAATTGTAGCTTGCTACAGACCCCCCGCCATGCCCCAGGATTCCCACTCCTCATTTCTTGATACACTGGAAAGTATTAGGGTACAACCCAACATCCTAATAATGGGCAATTTCAACTACCCCACCATTAACTGGGAAAACTACTCATGTACCAACTCTTTTGCTCAACGTTTTCTGTAATTCATAAATTCCAACGCCTTGGATAAACTTATTCACATCCCCACCAGGGGCAGCAATATCCTAGACCTGGTCATTACCAACATGAGCAACCAGTGTTCCACACCAGAGGTCAATTCCTTGTTGGTGAGATCCGACCACAAGCTAATCACCCTAGACATCCACATCCCGCCCCCACGCCCAATTAGGGAAACCACCATAAAAATCTTCTCCAAAGCCAACTTCACACTTCTTAAGACAGAAGTGGCAAACTTCATGACACCCATGCAGACGGACAATAGAGGTGCGACTGTTGAATCCTACACAAATGCACTTTATAAGCACTTACACGAGTGCATGGATCATGCTATCCCTAATAGAACCAAGATGCTATCCTCCAAAAAAGGAAGCCAATCTGGTGGTCCTCTGCCATAAACAAACTCTACAACAGAAGAAAGAAACTGTTGCAAAAAAGAGTAAAATCCCATGACTGGAGGAACTCCCTGGTCAACCTCAGTAAGAAGCTGAGATCCTTCATAAAATCCTCCAAAGCTAGTTACGAAAACAAAAATTGCCACTGACTCTAAAGACAACCACAAAGCATTCTATAGCTATGTCAAGAATCTCACTGGCAACACTCAGATCTGCTATGGGTTACAGCACAATGGCACTAAATATACAGAACCAACTGATATTGCCAACATCCTGGCAGATAGGTTCAGTGCTAACTTTACCCCTCTCTCACCCCCCTCGAGGGCCCATCTCTATACCAGAAGAATGCAAAGTTCCTGTGATCACGGCTGCACAGGTAAAAAAACACACTCTCCAAAGCCAAGAAGACAGCATCCGTGGGACCTGACAATATCCCAGGCTGCATTCTACATGAACTACAGAATGAACTGGCACCCTACCTAAGTACCATGTTCAATCATAGCCTACCTCAGGTTTTTTGCCCACTGAATGGCGCACCACGATGGTTATCCCACTCCACAAAGGGGGAGCCATGACGGACCCCAGGAACTACCACCCCATAAGCCTGACGAGCCTGGTCTTCAAGGCCATGAAATGTATCATCATGGAACTCATAAACAAAGACATTGGTAATCTCCAAACTCTGGACCCTACCCAGTTCGGGTTTGTAAAAGGCAGATCATGTCTCCTAAACCTGATTGACTTCTTTGAAGCAGTCACCAAAGCCATAGATGAGGGCAAGGTGGTTCACACAGCTTATCTAGATCTCGCCAAGGCTTTCAACACCATCCCTCACTCTGAAATTATAGATAAGCTCACTAAACTAGGTATAAATTCCTATGTCACAAGATGGGTTGTGTTATAAAAATATATAATAGTAATATGCATGCTTAGTGCATTCGAGGTTTAAAAGGGTTAATACATTTATTCTGTTCACACTGCATGAATCTGCACAGCTATTAGAAACTTAACAAGAGACATTTCATTTTTGCTAATGTCATGAAACTTAACAAAGAGATATTCATTTCTGCTTATGCCATGAGAAAGTATGCAGCTGCTAGAAGCTTTGATAAAGAAAACAATAGATGCTTGAAAGTTTAAACCATAGTCAGCATTACTTGTACCAAAGCTAGAAATGTACCTTGAATCTAGACAAAATGTAACACATGTATTAGAACTGCATAATTGAAAAATTGAAAAGTTAAGGTGGGCTAAAATAAGCCCAAGGCCAGGTTGTTTTTCTCAAAATGTTTTGCAAGCTAGCAAATAATCTAACCTAGTCAGCAATAAGTCTAGTAACATTTTCTGTAAAACAATACAGAAAGCTGTGTCTAACTATGTCAGCAATAGAATAGTAACATTTTCTGTGTGACATGAAGATAACTGTATAAGGATAACATACTGATCACCAAAGAGCTAGACAAATCTTGTGCCTACATGCTTTGTCTCCTTGCTGCAAGTAATAAAGGGTGCCTTGCTTGAACCTAATGTGCATTGGTCTTTGAAGTTTTTTCCTTTTACAGGTTGCCAACTGGCTCACGGGCAGAACCCACACTGTGAAAGTAGCAGACTCCAAATCCGACTTCAGACTAGTGACAAGTGGAGTACCACAGGGTTCAGTCCTGGGTCCTCCCCTGTTTGGTATCTATGTCTCTGAAGTACAGGCTAACACAGAAGGTTTTTGGCTAACAAAGTTTGCAGATGACTGCAAACTAGGAGCCATAATCGAAACTCCTAGCGATATGGACATACTACAAAAGGGCCTCACTGAGACAGATGCCTGGTGTCAAAGCCATGGCCTGAAGTTCAATGCCAAAAAGTGTATTGTCATCCCCTTTGGTAAAAACTCTGTACCCATGAACTATCACATAAGCGATAGTCTACTTAACGCCGAAAGTGTGATAAAAGACCTTGGGACACAGGTGGACAGTAGTCTATCTTTTGATAATCACATCGCCACAGTGGTCAAGAAATCCTTCTACGTGGCTCACCTCATCACAAAAGGTTTCTCATCTAGAAAAAAAGAGGTCATTGTTCCCCTCTACTCATCACTCATTGGACCCATTATAGAGAACAACGCCCCTTTTGGTATGTACCTCACAAGACATCTACAACAACTGGAAAGGCCACAGAAATACCTCACAAAGAGGATTGCTGGCCTCAAACAGATGCCCTAAGCAGACTGCCTCAAAAAACTCCAGCTTTACTCCGTCGCATATCACCTACTCAGAAGCGATCTCTGCCTAACATACAAAGCTATGTCAAACCCAGAGCTGTTGGACATGCTCCATTTAAAGAAGTCCCAATCCCTCCGAGCTACACGCTCTAGGGACCTAAACCTTGTCACCACAATAAACAGAACATGCTGGAGGAACAGATTCCTGTCCCAGAGACTTCCCATACTCTGGAACAGACTACCTATCTATGTCAAACAGAGCTCCTCATTAACACTATTCAAGAAGAATCTTGATGATTGGATGGGAAATAGGAAATTCACCCCAGGGATCACTTCTGTGGCTCTGCTCGACAGGGGCACAGGAAAATAATTTTCTTGGATGGCGAACGCCAGGGTACCTTTTTGGCGAGGCTTATATAGGCCTTAGGGCTAATAGCTTAGTACCTACCTATGAACCTACCTATGCACAATTCTATTCTAGCCTGAATTTTGTCTTCCTTGGATGATGTCAGGGAATAATTCCAGGGGTCACTTCTTTAAGAATGTTACCATGGATTAGTGAGGTTCCACAGCTGACAGTGCAGACTCCAGTGCTGCTCAATATTAATATGTTGATTTTGAGAAATGTCATCAGAAAGTATGGGAAAGGGTAACACAGTTATGCTGGGGATATGCAGCTCTCCATGTACTTTGATTTCTCAATAGCTGTCATATCAGCTTCTCTTGAGAAATGTCTTTAATAAATATTTAATTAGATTTGTACCGATTGGCTAAATCTGAATTAAGACAAGACCAAAGCCCAGCAGTGCAGGCCGTCACCTGAGATTCCACTATTCATCATATCCAGGCTAGAATAAGGTTTAGTATTGAAGAACTGAATTTGGTATGCATAGTTACATTACCTTGGAGCAGCAACACTGAAATCTCAGGGGTCACCTGTTGCTAGATCTTCATTCTTCCACCTAAGTAATATTGTCAGGATTAAGCACCTTATACCCTGTATTGAGCTGCAATGGGTACTCATACAGTGACTTCCACAGGACTTGACTGTTGATGCTTGCTTTATCTAAGGCTAAGTGTGGATGACATAGATCAGCTTCAGTGTATGCAGAATGCCAGGATGCTAATAGGGGACCCTGGCTTTGGCCACTGCATTGGCTGTCTGTTAGATGTCAGGTCATGTACACGGTTATATTACTTTTTATTTTATTGATTTATTTAACATTAGTTTACCGATAAAGTCCAACTTGGAACAAGGTAATTTTCAGTGGAAGCCTGGAGAGAAATGTTCCAGATGCATGTCTTTGTAATGTGGGAGAAAACTGGAGCAGCCAGAGAAAACCCACACGAATGCAGGGAGAACATGCAGACTCTGCACAGTAGGCACCCCAGCATCGAACCAGAGAACCTCTTGCTGTGAGGTGACAAGATTAACCTCTGCACCACTGCGCCATTTGCATACTTACTGCATACGTACCTCTAATATTCCTTAAGACCTGGAAACTCATTACATAAAAGATCTACTTAGGTGTCATTCCCATCCTTAGGAATATCCATTCTTCCACTGACAAACTGTGTGATTCCAAGTGTGTGTTTTTCATTAGTTTTTCATAGGGCTTTTTCTGTGGCAGTCCCCAAGTCCTGAAATTCCCTACCTTGTGGATTCAAAGAGTATCCTACTCCCATAGCCTTTGTAAGACAATCAAAGTTTCTTCTTGTTTAGCCAGGCTTTTACTGGTTAGTTATCATGTTCTGCTTTTAAATGTCAGGTTTTTATCACATAATTTGCTTCTTAAGTACTGTCATTAAAATAAAATAAGTAAATAAATAACACTGGGCATTCACAAATGCCCTTTAATTAAGTGAAAATGCCCCAGATGTAAGTCTTGAGTTTACATTTTTCCTCAGTCTCCTTCAAATAACTATAAATAGCAGTTCTCTATATTTGGGTATTTGATGCACTATTACCTACTGATAGCTTCCCTGTGAATGCAGTAATTATAAAGTCTGTTGCTTGTCCTAATCTGAGTTATAAAGTGAGACTGTAATTGTAAGTGAAAATCCCCTCTGTCCTGACAAAATGATCAGTTTTTATCACTCTTTACTTACTATGCTACTTTATATTTTACTACTAGAGTACAAAGAAGAGTACATTATGATTTGGATGAGAATATTAAAACCACAATGTTAAAAAGAAAAGGTCAGATGGAATGACATTCAGCAGCTGGAATAGTTTTAAACTCTGTATTCCACTCCCACTTACATGTAAGATTTAGCAAAAGCCTTCTAAACAGGAGGGTGGAGTCACAGATGTCTTTTTTTTCTATGGCATGATGCAACAACTTCGACATATTACAGTATAATTAACATCTTAAAATAATCTGCAAAAATCCTTAGGGTCTGAAGATTCTAGAACTTTACAAAGACTGCCAAGGAAGCCCCAGCTAAAACTGCAGAGAGCACAGCCTGCAGCTGTGTAACTTCTTTTCAGCAAAGTTCTGGTTATTAAAGGCTTGGTAATTAAAACTGGTGACCAAGAAAGCATGCAGACCTCATATTTCTCTACAGACATGTATAGAAGGTGCAGAAATAAGTGCTGTAGTAATTTTATAATACGGCTTATAATATCTGGAGTAAGATAAATGTGCGTGTAGTGAGATAATGCCATGAATATAAAATGAGAAAACAATAAGCAGGCTATGACACTTGTTATACTGAAAAAAACCTGCATGTTGTGAAGCTATTTCTGAATTAGTAGGCCTGACCTTTCTGATATCTGTGACTGCAGTAAGTTCATCTCTACTCATGCTTATAGCATGACTAACACTTTTTGAACCCAGCTTCTTGCTGTATTCAAACAGGGAGACTCTGAAGCGTTTATTTGAATGTGTGCTAAATATGAAACTGCAGCATCTAACTTCACACTGAAGTTATATAAAAATATGGAATCTTGATGCTTTGAAACAGATTGCACAGTCTAACTAATCCTTGGATCTCCAAAGGTACTTCTTCACAGAGAGGGTTGCAGATGCATAGACTGGACTACTGAGATAAGTAGTGGAGATGGAATCCATTCCACAGAGGCACTCGAGAGGCCATGGGACAGTCAGAAGGTAATGATAAAAGCACTTAAAGGGCAGACTAGATTGGATTAATATATCCATCTGCCAACAAGCAAAAGTAATATAATGCAACTTTACTGCGCAAAACCACTAAAGGTCTGCCTGATTTTCCCACGTGTTTTTGTGAGAATGGTAAAACAGGGCGACAACACAACTGGTTCTGTTAAAAACTGTGAGCCTGGTTTAGTTAGTACTGCGCCTTAATAAATTACCACTACCAAAATATAATCCTTCATAAATAAAATGCACCAAAACATGGCAACTCATAAATTAACTGACAGTGTGCTCTTTGGATAACAGTATGGCTTACTAGAATAAGACAACAAGCTGCAAGCGTGTACTGTTATATTGATGTAAATTTGATTTCCCCATCCTAAATATGTGTGATTTTCAGCAAACCAGTTAACTAGACCAATATGTCTGAGTCACCAGAAAATGGGTATTTATGTCTTTTGGGTCTAACTTAATCAACAAAAGAATCAAAGTATTTTTCAAAATGTGGCACCATATAATCTTGCTAGGCACCATAGTGGCTCAGCAGTGTAATCATTACCTCAAAGCTCCGGGGTTCAAACCTTATCTCCAGTTGCTGCCTAGGTGACGTTTTGTAGGTTCCTCATACTTATATGGGTTTTCTCTGGGTACTTCATTTTCCTTCTAACTCCTGGAAACATATTGACTGAAAGGCTGAAGTACATTGCCTTGCAGACACAGACATATATACACATGTTCGTGTGTGTGTGTGTGTGTGTGTGTGTGTGTGTGTGTGTGTGTGCGTGTGTGTGCGTGTGTGTGCGTGTGTGTGTGTGTGTGTGTGTGTGTGTGTGTGTGTGTGTGTGTGTGTGTGCTGCATTTAACCTTCTCAGCCGGAGTTACAACTGAAAGGTGTCCAAGAAGGAATAATAATCTTACTAATTTAACACAATTAAATTGAATAAAAAATAACAGTAAAAACTGCATTATGCAAAGTAACTGCACAAAATAAACTGTGCATTATCACTATCACAAACAAATGTGTTTCCTGTTCAATCCCAGTGATTACTAAAATGCTGACATGTACCACAAATCTGAGCTACAAATCCATTCCATGATGCATTGTTCCATGACCCCTTCATGTGGTATAATATAGCAATAACCCACGCCTGGTGTGGGTAATGCTGGATTTACCCACGGTTGGTGTGGTTTGGTCACAAGGGCGAAGCCCAAGTGGCCAAACAAAGCCAACCATGGGTAAATCCAGCATTACCCGCACCCAGAAGTGGGTTATTGCTATTATACAATGACATTATTTAAGATAAAAATAATTACTTTTCTTAAATAATGGCATTGTATAATGCCTCCTTGCTGCCTTTCCGCAGCTGTCTGGGTATTCTGCGGCAGTTCTGATGTACTGTGCATGCGTATATTTACGCAGTACATCAGAGCTGTGGGCAAAAGCAACGGAGAAAGCAAGATCTCCGTTGCTTTTTACAGCCTGTCTCGCTATGTTAAATGAGTTTAACATAGTGAGACAGCTTTAAAAAAAGCAACGGAGAATCTCCGTTGCTTTTTTTAAAGCTGTCTTGCTAGGTTAAGCCCATTTAACATAGCGAGACAGTTTTGAAAAAAGCAACGGAGAAAGCAAGATCTCCGTTGCTTTTTAAAGTGTCTTGCTATGTTAAATGGGTTTAACATAGTGAGACAACTTTAAAAAAAGCAACGGAGATGCTCCGTTGCTTTTTTAAAAGCTGTCTCGCTATGTTAAACTCATTTAACATAGCGAGACAGGCTGTAACAAGCAATGGAGATCTTGCGTTCTCTGTTGCTGTAAAAAAAAAGAGTTATACTAATGGAAAAAGTCCGGGCGACCGGACTTTTTTCCATTACTATAACTCTGATTTGCAACGTGCACGCTGACCAATCAGCGTGCACGTTTTGCAATATTAATGGGGGGGGGGGTCGTTGTATAATACTGGTATAATTTATTTGTATGGTAATACAATACTAAACACGTGCATATAACATGTTATTTATTACTTATTTATTTATTTGCTTATTGATTGACATTTGTTTACTAGGAAAGTCTGATTGGATAATTTTACACTTTTCAGTGAAGTCCCAGGGAGAAAAGATCCACAAATAAAAGAACAGAAAATACATATACAACATAGGTGAAAATTGACATGATATTATATTATAATGTAATTTCATAAATACAAGTATTAATACACATATGTCATGTAGAATAATACACATATACCATCAATAAAACATGATAAATATAAAAGCATGTAGTAATGAAGCTTGTTGTCATGTTATAAGCGTGAGTTTAACACTCACTCATAAACCAAATGTTTGAGTGGAAAATTCAAACAATGAATAAGAAGTGGGAACTAGAAGAAAAGGTTGAGTAAGAAAAGTATTTGTTAGAGATAATAATAATAAGTGGGGTAGATATGGGAAGAAGGAGAAATAATGAGTGAAAGCAAGATTAAGAGTGAGGGAAATAAAAATTAGGAAAAGGAGAGATTCAATGAATATAGGTATTAGAGGAGAAGGAGCTGACATTTTAGCCAGGAGAGCAGTAAGTGCAAAGTCAGTAGTCAGAGAGGAATTCTTTTAGTTGCAGCTTAAATAAATGAATGCTATATATATTTCTGACTGGTGCAGGGATTGTATTGCAGGCTTTTGCTACTCAGTGTGAGCACTGACTTTGACCACAGATTTTGTAAGGCTAACAGATATCAAATAGATTTTTGTCAGAAGATCAAAGGTGATGACTGTGAGGTAGTGGTGGAATATTTAAATTTCCAAAGGTGCGAAATGAGATTTTCTTTTCACATAAAAAAATGTTTGCATGTATCTTTATGTATGCGGACACTTTACTATGTAAGAAGAAAAGTTCATTTTGCAGCCTTTAGAAAATAACAAGGTTTAAAATACAGCGTCCAAATGCAGAAGACAAAGCACGGAGCTATATTTACGGCATTAATATATATGGCTGAGCAGGAGGTGTTGATGTCACTCTGGGTACTAGTTCTAATTAAACTGGATCAGCATAGGTAAATAGCAGTGTTTTAGTTAAGTAATTGTCAAACTATTAAATTAATCAATAAAGCCTCTAGATTTTGTACCTCTACTCAATGTTGCGTACCACCAGACTCTACCTCTGGATTCTGCATATCTATCCCATGTCATGCTCTGTCTCTGGATTCTACAAATCTACCCCATGTCATGTACCACCAGGTTCTGCCTCTGGATTCTGCACAGCTACCCCATGTCATGTACCCCAGGCTCTGCCTCTGAATTCTGCAAATCTACCCCATGTCATGTAGCACCAGGTTATGCCTCTGAATTCTGCAAATCTATTCCATGTCATGTAATACCAGGCTCAACCTCTGGATTCTGCACATTTACCCCACATGATGAACCACCAGGCTGTCCTCTGGATTTTGCACATCTACCCTGTGTCATCTACCCTATGTCATTTACCACCAGGCCCTGTCTCTGGATTCTGCTCAACTATCCCATGCCAAGTACCACGAAGATTTACCTCTGGATTCTGCACATCCACCCTGTGACATGTACTACTAGGCTCTGCCTCTGAATTCTGCAAATCTACCCCATGTCATGTTCCACTAGGCTCAACCTGTGAATTCTGCACATTAACCCCACATAATGAACCACCAGGATCTCCACTGGATTTTGCACATCTACCCTATGTCATCTAAACTGTGTCATGTACCACCAGATTCTACCTCTAGATTCTGCACATCTACCCCTGACATGTACTTCTAGGCTCTGCCTCTGTAATTTGCACATCTACCTCATGTCATGCACCACCAGGCTCTACCTTTGGATTCTGCACGTCAATGGCATGTCATATACCACCAAGCTCTACTTCTAGATTCTGCCACATCTACCACATGTCATGTATCACCAGGTTCTGCCTCTGAATTCTGCAAATCTACCTGTAAAATGAAAAACTTCAAAGATCAATGCACGTTAGGTTCAAGCAAGGCACCCTTTATTACCTACAGCAAGGAGACAAAGCATGTAGGTACAATGTTTGTCTAACTTTCTGGAGATCAGTATGTTATTCTTATACAGTTCTCTTCATGTCACACAGAAAATGTTACTAATCTACTGCTGACGTAGTTGGACACAGCTTTCTGTATGTTACACAGAAAATGTTACCAGACTTATTGCTGACATGGTCAGATTATTGCTGTCTTGCAAAAACATTTGAGAAAAACAAACTGGCCTTGGGCTTATTTTAGCCCTCCTTGATTCTTCAATTCTTCAATTGTACAGTTCTAATACATGCGTTCCATTTTGTCTAGATTCAAGGTACATTTCTAGCTTTGGTACAAGTAGTGCTGACTATGGTTTAAGCTTTCAAACATCTATTGTTTTCTGTATCAAGGCTTCTAGCAGCTGCACATTTTCTCATGGCATAAGCAGAATAAAATGTCTCTTATTAAGTTTCTAGTAGCTGCACATATTTTCATTGCATAAGCAGAATAAAGTGTCTTTTATTAAGCTTCTACTAGCTGTGCAGATTCATACAACATGAACAGAATAAATGTATTAACCCTTTTAAGCCTTTAATGCACTAAGCATGCATATTGCTATTATGCATTTTTCTAACATTTCCCCCCTTTTAATACTTTATTCTACTTTCAAAACAAGCATAAACAGTTTTTTTCTTCCCTTAACCTCTTCCTACTCAGGATTTGCAGTTAGAGAGTCATTTAGTTTAAGCTCATGAAAGCATTTTCAGTTTTTTTTCATAATTCTTCAAGTTCAGCATCCTGGTACAAGGTTTCTAAAACTGAAATGTCTACAAAATTTTTAATTAGTCCTTTTATGCAGGGGATGCAGCAGCACCCACACACCATCAGTACGGCTATCCCTACACAGATGGCAATCAGAATATTCATCAGGATGCTGCCCCAACCCCCAAACCATTTCTGAAAAAGTCCGTCAATGGATTTGGTCCCGGTTTGGTCATGGCCGACACCTGCTGAATTACCTCAAGATGGTTGTCTATCTTGTGTCTGTGGTCAGGAATGTACGAACAGCACTCCTCCTGGATTAAAGAGCATGTGCCTCCTCTCGCCGCTAGGGTGAAGTCAAGAGCCATGCGATTTTGAAGTACCACTGTTCTCAAGGCGGTCAGTTCATCGGTTACCAATTCCAGGGCAGAAAGGGTTGCATTACTCATTATTTCGATAAGCTTAGACAATTTTCTCAGTTCCCAGATTGATTTTGTTGCTCCATATGCTGGTAGTATGCCTGCCCACGTATAACAGTATCACTCAGATCTATGTGCGACAGCCCGTTGTTATTCCCCGGGCCTAAGTCATGATGGTATTTCCAGGGTGCATTGATTTGTCCCACTGGATTGACAGGCTTCTTGATTTCTCGGACATTCCGAATTTTCCCTTGAGGTAAAACGGCCGTGTGTAGTATGGTTGGAACCAGGTACCCCAAAAAACAACTGCCAGACCAATTTTCGGGTAGCCATTTACAAGCTTTTCTTCCACATATAAAGTAACAATCTTCCACTTTAGTAGTAACTTTACTATAAACATACCCTTGCTCTGTGTGAAACATTTTTCTGTCGATTATGGACAGTTGTTTGTGGAGGACAGCATCATGTTTTACTTCTTCAATTGCCCTATGCATCAGTTCAACAAATGAATCATAGCTCGCGTTGTAATAGGATCTGATGTTATCAGATTTAGTGTAGCATCTATAGGGAACTGTTACATTGCAATAGCTCCATCCCACCTTGACTGTATCATTCTTATAAAAACACACAGTTCCCTTCTGTCAAATAGACAAGTGTAATGCTACTTTATCTTTTGATGTGACATTTGATGTATCATGAATTAAGTTTTCCCAGGTCTTATTAGCCCCTAGGGGAACTGAAGTCAACAGTAACCCCCCATATGCTGTTGGTAGAGCTGTGCAAATCCAGCAATTTGAAACATTAAAGGTTTCAGCATACACATATTTGATTGCCTGGTAAGTATTGAAGTTTGGGTGCCACTCTGCACGCTTATTTAATTCTACTTGCGTGGCCGAGAAAAGAAATGGCCACAATAAAAAGATTATTGTTACCAGTACAGTCAACAGGATGGTCATGTAATACTTCTGTGGAAACCGTTGTTCTGCATTTCCATTTTCTCCGGTTCTTCCAAGTAGGTGTATTTGGATCTTACTGGATTCCGTCATCTCACTTTGGACATGTGATCTTACTCTCTGCCCTAATAGGACCTTTAGCACCGATGGTTGCTTCACTGGGTTTGAGATGGATCAGTTCCTATTGATCTGACCCCCCTTTGTAGCCAGACTTTGTGCTTAGGGTCCCGATGGAGAGGTAAGATCTTTGTCCAATTCGAAGTTTTTTACCAGCTTGCAGTGCATCAGGTGTATCCACGAAGCTCGTTCTGCTATCTTGACTGCAGTAGGTGTCGAAAGAAGCACCTGGTAGGGACCTTCCCACCTTGGCGATGCCCAGTTCTTTCGCTTCATGATTTTAATCCATACCCAGCCTCCTGGCGTCACTGTCACTTCCGATGTTTCGGTTTGTTTTTTATCTGAAACAGAATTTGACTGCAACAGATGTTTAGACCTCAACAACTTTTTCATATATTCAGCTAGTGTGAAATCAGCTTCCTGGTCTGATGACATGAGAAGTTTCCACTGGGGTGTATAATAAGCTCTTCCAAACAGTTTTTCAAAAGGAGTCAATCCTTTTGCTGTAGGGACAGTTCTCATGTTCAACAGTGCCAGGGGTAAACAGTACAACCAAGTTTTTCCTGTCTCAGCTATTAATTTTCTCAGTTTGCTTTTTAGTATACCATTATGCCTTTCTACCAGCCCTGCAGACTGCGGATGGTATGCACAATGATTTTTTAAAGAAATACCAAAATGCTTACTCAACTGCTGTATGGTTTGATTTACAAAGTGTGTACCATTGTCACTGTAGATTCTTTCCGGAATGCCAAACCTAGGAATAATTTCCTTGACAAGTACTTTTGCCACTGTAGCTTAATCTGGATTTTTGGTTGGAAAGGCTTCCACCCACCTGGAAAACATATCTATAATGACAAGACAATACTTCTTATTTTCACATTTGTTCAATTCTATGAAATCCATACAGATAGTGTAAAACGGATATGGTAGTGTGGGGAAACTCCCTTGCTTGGGCTTTATCGCCCCCTGTGCATGATGTTTGTTACAAATCTGACACATTAAACAAAATTTTTTAGAGTAGTTTGTAAATCCATACGTTGTGAACACCTGGTTCGCCAGCTGTATCATCCCCCCTGTTGAGACATGGCACTGCCCATGGCTCAACAATGCTGCATAGCGAAACAAATTAGAGGGTAGTATCAGTTTTCTTCTTTAGTGATATACAGCCCCTTTTCGAGGATTGCTCCTCATTTTATCCATCGCTGTTTATCAGCTTGTGTAGAGTGTCTGCATTGTTTTTAACATGTCTAGATCTAAAGTTTCAGAGGGTTGTAATTCCTCATTTAAAAGAAATACTTCTGTGGCTGCTTGTTTTGCAGCTGTATCAGCTCTTGCATTACCTTTTGAATTCCTATCTTATTGCTTGGTGTGAGCTGTAAATTTGCAAATGGCCACTTTCTGAGGTAACTGAATAGATTCTAAAAGATCTAAAATAAACTGTGCATGATTTATAGGTTTGCCAGTAGATGTTATCATTCCCCAGTTTTTCCACTGTTGTGCAAACACATGTACAGTAGAGAAAGCGTACTGGTTATCAGTAAAAATGTTTCCACATTTACCCTTTGCTAAGGTACATGCCCGTGTCAGGGCAATCAATTCTGCTGTCTGTGCAGATAAATTGTGTGGTAAGGATTTTGCTTCTACAATCTCAGTATCAGAGACTACTGCATATCCTACTAGGTTTTGTCCTGCAGGACCCCTTTTGCACGAGCATCCACGTAATATGTCACCTCAGCATTATCCAAGGGGACGTCCGTGAGATCTTTTCTAGGTAGTGTCTTTTGCTGAATTACCTGCAGGCAGCGGTGCGGTGTGCCATCTGCAGGGGTTGGGAGCAGAGTAGAAGGGTTCAAAGTCATACATCGTTCAATTGTCATATGAGGTTGGCTCAACAATATAGTCATGCAGGAAAGATGCCTAGCAGGGGAGAGATATGCCACCTTTTCTTGCAGTAAACTGATTGCAACTGCATGGGGTACTCTCAAAGTGAGAGGGTGGAACAAGACTACTGAGGCTGAAGCCTGTACTGCCATTGCAGCTGCAACTACTGCTTGTACACAGTGGGGTAAGGACCGTGACACTGGGTCCAGTTGTGATGAATAGTAAGCAATGGGGCGCTGCTTATCCCCATGCTGTTGTGTTAATACTGATGTCATATAACCCTGCTTGCAATCTGCAGTCTGGAAAAAACGTTTATGATAGTTTGGCAATCCCAGAACTAATGAGGACGCTATTAACTGCTTTAGTTTACAAAAGGCAGATTCTGCCTCTGGTGTCCATTGTAACAAATCCTGAGCTGCCATAGGCTTCTTATATATAAGGTCAGTTAAAGGTGCAGATTCAAAGGCATAGTTTGGAGTCCAGCTTTGGCAAAAAATAGTTGTACCCAGGAAGGACATCATTTCCTTCTTAGTAGTGGGTTTTGGTGCTTGCAAAATTGCTATTTTTCTGTCCTCATCTAATGTTCTACCTTCCTTGGATATTACATATCCTAGGTATTTGACCTGTTTTTTCCAGAGCTGCAGTTTGTCTTTGTTTATCTTATGTCCCTCAGTGGCTAAAAATCGTAGCAGTGCTATGGTATCTTCCCTACAAAGCTGCTGGGTGGGGGCTGCCAACAAAATGTCATCAACATAAAGTAAAACCTGACTATCTTTTGGTGGGTTGAATCCCACCAAGTTGCTTGCCATTTCTTGTGAGAATATCATTGGACTTTCACAATATCCCCGTGGTAGGCGTGTATATGTATATCTTTTTCCCTGAAATGTAAATGCAAACCAATACTGGCTATCAGGGTGTATCGGTATCGAAAAGAATGCGTTGCTAATGTCTACCACAGAAAAATACTTTTGTTGAGGTTTTAAGTCATTTAACAGGGTATGTGGATCTGGCACTGTGGGTGCCCTTGGTATTACCGCATCATTTACTGCTTGTAAATCCTGGACCATACGCCATTCTCCATTGGCCTTTTTAACTGGAAATAAGGGTGTGTTACATGGTGAATCGGGAGATTCTACTAGTATCCCTCCTTTAAGTAATGCTGCTATAATAGGCTTTATCCCTGCCTCTGCATCCTTTTTTAAGGGATACTGTCTTTTTTGTGGTCTAAATGCTGACTTTGGTGTGATAGTAACTGGCCCTGCTGTACGAATGAGTCCTACATCTGATTTTCCTGTTGACCAGAGAGTCTCTGGTATATCTCGCAAGGCGTTTTTTTCCTCCTTTAATAGGAGTGTCCATCAGCTGTATTCGCAAGATTGCAAGTGCACAGCTGGGTTGGTCTAAGTTACCAAATTCAATTTTTGTACTTTTATTCTCTGTCCTGACATTTCCAGTTCTGTTTGTTTCTCCCATCTTGTGGCTTTTTCTCCTAGGTCTGCCCATTCTATATTTTTGTTTTTGGTTAAGCTAACATGTGGTAATCGATTAGATTTATAAAGTGCAAAAAACTCCTGGGGCAGTGAACAGCTGGCTACACTGTTCCCTTCTGTGTCCCAGTACAGGTTACGCAGTATCAATCTATTTGTATGATTCTTAAATAATTATTTCTCATATCCCTTATCAGGTCCTGGTGTGTTACAAAAATACAGGGTACAGTGCAACAGGTGTTGCTTGTCAATGTCAAGGGAGGGAAACTTGCTGATGGCTACGTTCATTATTTCCTTGGTCACAGTCCCTGGACCAGTCGTAACCAAGTCTTGGCTGTACCAGTAAAACATTTCACCCCCCCCCCCCCGATTGCACCACAAAAGGTGTTAGTTTGTCACTGTGCTTCCATACCCTGCATGGTTGGGACTATTGCTATACCAAATATCTGCATGAGATCTCTGCCCAAGGGATTTACTGGGCATTTTGCAGAAACTATGATTTTGCTTTTCTGTGTTAATCCTGAAACTGGATCAGTTATTGCAATGTTACGGGAGAGAGGCTCCCGATACAGCTGTCCATTAGCTGCTTTGACCAGTATGTAATCAGGTGACTCTGTGTTTTCTGGTAATTTGGAGGGGTGTATCAGGGTCCGTGATGCCTCTGAATCACACAAAAATTTGACCTCCCTCCCTTCTACCAAGAGTGTAACTTCTGGTTTTGTGTCTGCTAAATAGAGCTCCAAGCTCAATAAAGCTAGGTCTAATATTTCGTTTTCTTCATTGTCGCTAACTTCCTGCACTTCCTCTATTCCCTCTTTCACATTCTCATTTGTCCTTCCTTTACTGGCCCCTTCTAGTGATCCTTGACTATCATATAGTCAGTCCTCACCCTCCTTGTCTTCCGTTGTTGCCTTCTTATTTTTCCTGCAATCCCTTGCCAAATGTCCCTATTTACCACATTTAAAACATTCTCCCCTTTTCTTACGCCGTTCAAAGTCCTCTGATCGCTGATCAGACTGCTTGTTTCCCTGTGCGTTTTTCTTGCCCTTTTTCCCAGACTGTACTACATAAACTTCTGCTCCATCTTCTACAGAAAATACTTGTGCCTTCTTTTTCTTTTTACTATTAAAATGCCTTTCGGCATGCCTAGCATATTCAAGTAATGATTGTAACCTGCTTGTACGATGGTCTACCATGTGTTTCATAATAAAACTGCTTATAGGCATGCTACTGCCTTTTAAAAATGCATTCTTTAACTGCTGTTCATATGGGGAATCTTGCGTTTGATCTTCGGGAACCTGTATTCCACAGTGGTTATTAAAACACTCTAACAATCTGGCATAGTACCGGTCAATTGTTTCACCTTCTTGTTGGATGCACTGATTAATGCAAGTCCAGTCTGCCCTAGGTTTCCATTTTTCAGAGATGCGGTTTGTAAGACCTTTTACTTTAGTGTCTAATTCTGCGCTGCTATGTGGGAGGGGTTTTTGCGCAGCGTCACGAGGATTCCAGTTGCCACAAATCATGTACCAATCTGGCCCTACAATTTGTCTAACTACCTTTTCTATTTCTTCTCCATTTAAGTTATAACTTAACCTCATTCCTTGTAAGTCTTTTGAGAATTTTCTAAAATTAATCTTCGGATGGGGAATTCCCTCAGTGGCTTTCCCGATATCTTCCAGAGTCCAAGGTCTATATACTAAAATAGTTGGGTCCTGATTGTCTTGACCTGCCTGAGGATTAGGTACTTCTATAAGCGGGCATATTTCTTCTTCTTCTCCTCTAGATTGTGAATTCTTAACTATTTGCCATAACTCAATACCTTCTTCTGAATTACTTTCCTTTGTTCGGGACCTGGTCTCGATGGGATCTCTGATTTTAGTTAGTTTTAGTTTTATAATATCTCTATCTCCAGTGACCACAGGATATAGTGAGGGTGGACTAACCTGTTCACTCACTTCATATTTTGATAAGGGAGGTGGAGGTGCTGATACCATTACTAAGTTATTATCCTCCTTATCTAAAAATATTGCTTTTGAATCAACCTGTGTACTTGAGGAATTCCTAACCACCATTGCTTTTTTACCTGACCCTTGGAATCATTTTTGAGTTGCTTAATAAGTTTGATAAGTGAGGATTTTTCTAATTTTCCATCGAATTCATACTTATTAACCCATTTTGAAAAATATCTAATGTTATCGGCACGCTGCGATTGCATATATTTTGCGTCTTCCGTTAACGGTGGGTTCTGGGGTGTTTTTGTGCAATTATTACCCATTTTATTTTACTTTTGATTGTTACTTAACTTCTCTAATTTTAACGTGTACCACGGATTTTGTTATAGTCTCTTCAGAATGGCTGCCTAAAGTTTACTTATTCTGTTTCTCCTGATCTATGACAAGACAATATCTTTTTTATCCCAGTCTGTAAGAAAAATATAATCTGACAAAAAACAATGCACATCTAGTCCTTGATCTAAAACAGAAAAAAGTAGATTCACCTTACCTGAGCACATGTGATTGATCAACGATTCGCGGAGAGCCGTCCTTCAGTCACAGATCAGAAAGTGGCTGGCCTCTTTTGACGACAATTCAGTCGGAGGACTTTCCATATAAGAAGAACCGATTTGGTTTCTTCCCCGTACGGTTTCAGCCACCTGGCCATCTGATCCGAGGCAAAGAGAGGGTTCTGGTCTGAAGGACCAATCTGTAAAAGGAAAAACTTCAAAGATTAATGCACGTTAGGTTCAAGCAAGGCACCCTTTATTACTTGCAGCAAGGAGACAAAGCATGTAGGTACAAGGATTGTCTAATTTTCTGGAGATCAGTATGTTATTCTTATACAGTTCTCTTCATGTCGCACAGAAGATGTTACTAATCTACTGCTGACGTAGTTGGACACAGCTTTCTGTATGTTACACAGAAAATGTTACCAGACTTATTGCTGACATGGTCAGATTATTGCTGTCTTGCAAAAACATTTGAGAAAAACAACCTGGCCTTGGGCTTATTTTAGCCCTCCTTGATTCTTCAATTCTTCAATTGTACAGTTCTAATACATGCGTTACATTTTGTCTAGATTCAAGTTACATTTCTAGCTTTGGTACAAGTAGTGCTGACTATGGTTTAAGCTTTCAGACATCTATTGTTTTCTTTATCAAGGCTTCTAGCAGCTGCACATTTTCTCATGACATAAGCAGAATAAAATGTCTCTTATTAAGTTTCTAGTAGCTGCACATATTCATTGCATAAGCAGAATAGAGTGTCTTTTATTAAGCTTCTAGTAGCTGTGCAGATTCATACATGAACAGAATAAATGTATTAACCCTTTTAAGCCTTTAATGCACTAAGCATGCATATTGCTATTATGCATTTTTCTGACATCTACCCCATGTCATGTAACTTCAGGCTCAACCTTTGGATTCTGCACATTTACTCCATGTGATGAACCACCATGGTCTCGTCTGGATTTTGCACATCTACTCCGTGTCATCTACCCCATATCATTTTCCAGCAGGCTCTACCTCTGGATTTTGCACATGTACAGTCTGCCTCAGGATTCTGCACATCTACCTTGTGTTATGTGCCCCAGGCTCTGCCTCTAGATTATACACATCTACCCCATGTTTTGTACCACCAGGCTCTACCTGTGTATACTGCACATCTGCCATAAGTCACTTAGAACCAAGCTCTGCCTATGGATTCTGCACATGAACTCCATATCATGTACCCCTAGGCTCTGCCTCTAGATATGGCACATCTATCACATGTGTACTCCAAAGCTCTGCCTCTGAAGTCTGCAAATCTACCATATGTCATCTACCACTGGCTCTGGGTCAGGATTCTGCACATCTACTGCCTTTCATGTACCAAAAGGCTGTGCCTCTGAATTATAGATACAGCACATCTATCCCATGTCATGTCATGTACTCCAAAGCTCTGCCTCTGGATTCTGCAAATCTACCATATGTCATGTACCACTGGTTCTGTGTCAGGATTCTGCACATCTACTGCCTTTCATGTACAAAAAGGCTGTGCCTCTGAATTCCACAAAGTTACCCCATATCATTTACCCCATATCATTAACCACCAGGCTTTACCACTGGATTCTGCACATCTACCCCATGACATGTACCAGCAGGCTCTACCTCTGAATTCTGCAAATCTAGAGTATGTCACATTCCACCAGGCTCAACCTCTGGATTCTGTACATTAACCCCATGTGATGAACCACCAGGATCTCCTCTGAATTTTGCACATCTACCCTATGTCATCTACCCCAAGTCATGTACCACCAGGTTCCACCTCTACATTCTGCACATCTACCCGCTGTCATGTGCCTCTAGGCTCTGCCTCTAGATTTTGCACATGCACTCCATGTCATGTGCCACCAGGCTCTACCACTTGATTCTGCAAATCTGTGACATGTCATATACCACCAGGCTCTACCTCTGGATTCTGCACATCTACCATGTGTCATGTACCACCAGCCTCTGTCTCTGAATTGTACACACCCTGTTTTATGTAGCACAAGGCTCTGCCTCTGGATTCTGCACATCTATCTCATGTCATGTACAACCAGGCTCTAGCTCTGGAGTTTTCACATCTCCCCTATATCATGTGTCACTAGGCTGTACCTCTGTATTCTACACATCTGTGCCATCTTGTGTACAACCGAGCTCTACCTCTGTATTCTGCATATCTACCTCATGCCATGTACCTCCAAGCTCTGCCTTTGAATTCTGTACATGTACCCCATGTCGTGTAGCACCAGGGTCTGCCTCTGGATTCTGCACATCTACTTATTTTCATGAACCACCAGGTTGGTTAATGGATTCTGCACATCTATGCCATGTCATGAATCGATGGGCTGTACCTCCGGATTTTGCACTTCGACCCCATGTCATGTTCCAGCAGGCTCTGCCTCTGAATTCTGCAAACCTGCCCATGCCATTTACTGACAGAATCTGCCTCTGGATTCTGCACATCTGCACATCTAATCCATGTCATGTAAACCTTGGCTCTGCCTCTGGATTCTACACATCTATCCCATGTCATGTACCACAGGCTCTTCTTCTGGATTCTCTACATCTACTCCAAATCATGTACCCCCAAGCTCTGCCTCCGGATTCTACAAATCTACCAGATGTCATGTAGGACCAGGCTCTGCCTCTGGAGTCTGCAGATCTACACAGTGTTATGAATCACGAAGTTGTGTTTCTGGATTCTGCTCATCTACCCCATGTCATATACCACCAGGATTTACCTTTGGATTCTGCACATCTACCCTGTGACATGTACTGCTAGGCTCTGCCTCTGAATTCAGCAAATCTACCCCATGTCACGTTCCACTAGGCTCAACCTCTGGATTCTGCACATTAACACAACATGATGAACCACTAGAAACTCCTCTGGATTTTGCACATCTACCCTGTGTCACCTACCCCATATAATTTACCACCAGGCTGTATCTCTGGATTCTGCACATCAACTCATGTCATCTGCAACCAGGTTATAGCTCAGGATTCGACACATCTACCCCATGTCATGTACCCCAGGCTTTGTCTCTAGATTCTTCACTTCTACTTCAGGTTATGTACCACCAGCCTCTACCTCTGGATTATGCACATCTACCACAATTCATATAGCACCAAGCTCATCCTATGGATTCTTCATATCTACCCCATGTCATGTATTCCCCAGGCTTTGCCTCTGAATTCTGTACATCTACCCCGTGTCATGTCATGTACCACCAGTCCCTGCTTCTGGATTCTGCACATCTGAACTTTGTAATATACCCTCAGACACTGCCTATGGATTCTCTACATCTGCTCCATGCCATGTACCCCCAGGCTCTGCTTCAGGATTCTGCATATCTACCCAATATCATGTACTACTGGCCTCTTCCTCTGGATTCTGCACATCTGCCCCATGTAATGTACCACCAGGCTCTATCTCTGGATTTTGCACATTTACCACATGTCATGTAGCACCTGGCTATGCCTTTGTATTCTGCACATTTACCACATGTCATGAACCACCAGGCTGTGCTTCTGGATTCTGCTCATCTACCCTATGTCATGTACCACTAGGCTTTACCTCTGGAGTCTGCACATATAGCCCATGACGTGTACCAGCAGGCTCTGCCTCTGAATTCTACAAATCTACCCCATGTCACATTCCACCAGGCTCAACCGCTGGATTCTGCACAATAACCCCATGTGATGAACCACTGGGATCTCCTCTGGATTTTGCACATTTACCATATGTCATCTACCCCATATCATTTACCACCAGGTTCTACCTCTAGAGTCTGCACATCTAGCCCCAGTCATGTACCTCTATGCTCTGCCACTGGATTTTGCACATTTATACCATGTTATGTGTCACTAGGCTCTACCTCTGGATTCTGCACATCTATGGCATGTCATATACCACCGGGCTCTGCCTCTGAATTCAGCAAATCTACCCCATGTCATGTACCTCCAGAATCAACCTTTGGATTCTGCATGTTTACTCTATGTGATGAACCACCAGGCTCATCTGGATTTTGCACATCTACCATATGTCATCTACCCCATGTCATTTACCACATGACAATACCTCTGGATTCTGCACATCTACTCCATGTCATGTACAACCAGGCTCTGCCTCAGAATTCTACACATCTACCCATGTACCCCTGGGTTTGCCTCTAGATTTTTCACATCTACCCAATGTTATGTATCACCATCCTCTACCTCTGTATTCTGCACATCCATCACAATTCACGTAGCACCAAGCTCAGCGTATGGTCTTCACATCTACCTCATCTCATGTACCCCCAGGCTCTGCCTCTGAATTATGAACATGCACCCCATGACATGTCATGTACCACCAGGCTCAGCTTCTGGATTCTGCACTTCTACCCATTGTTATGTACCCTCAGACTCTGCTTCCAGATTCTCTACATCTATTCCATGCCATGTACCCCCAGGCTCTGCCTCAGGATTCTGAAAATCTACCCCATATCATGTACCACTAGCCTCTACTTCTGAATTCTGCACATCTACCCCATGTCATGTAGCACCAGGCACTGTCTGTGAATTCTGCACATCAAACACATATCATGAATGACCAGGCTGTGTTTCTGGATTCTGCTCATCTACCAAATGTCATGTACCGCCAGGCTCTGCCTCGGGATTCTGCACATCTACCCCATGTCATGAAGCACCAGGCACTGCCTGTGGATTCTGCACATCAAACACTTATCATGAATGACCAAGCTGTGTTTCTGGATTCTGCACATCTACCAAATGTCATTTACCACCAGGCTCTGCCTCTGGATTCTGCACATCTACCCCATGTCATGTACCACCAGGCTCTATATCTGGATTTTGCACATATACCACATATCATGTGTCATCAGGATCTATCTCTGGATTCTGCACATCTACCGCATGTCATGTAGCACCAGGCTATGCCTCTGTATTCTGCACATCTACCACATATAATGAACCACCAGGCTGTGTTTCTGGATTTTACTTATCTACCCATGTCATGTACCACCAAGCTTTACCTCTGGATTTTGCATATTAACCTCAAGTGATGAACCACCTGGATCTTCTCTGGATATTGCACATCTACCCTATGTCATCTACCCCATGTCATGTACCACTAGGTTCTACCTCTAGATGCTGCACATCTACCATCTGTCATGTACTACTAGCCTCTGCCACTGGATTTTGCACATCTACCCATGTCACGTGCACCAGGCTCTACCTCTGGATTCTGCACATATATGCCATGTCATGTAGGACCGGGATCTACCTCCGAATTTTGCACACCTGTCATGTGTCATGTACCATCAGGCTCTGCCTCTGAATTCTGCACATCTATCCCATATCATGTACCACCTGGCTCTGCCTCTGAATTCTGCAAATCTACCCCATGTCATGTACCTCTACTCTCATCCTCTGGATTCTGCAGAATTATTCCACGTGATGAACCACCATGCTCTCATCTGGATTTTGCACATCTATCCTATGTCATCTACCCCATATCCTTTACCAACAGGCAGTACCTCTATATTCTGCACATCTGTCTCATGCTATCTAACTCATGTCATTTATCAACAGGCTCTACCTCTGGATTCTGCACATCTACCCCATGTCATGTACCATCAGGCTATGCCTCAGGATTCTGCACATCTACCCCATGTTTTGCACCACCAGGCTCTACCTCTCAATTCTGCACATATTCCACATTTCACTTAGCACCAAGCTCTGCCTATGGATTCTGCACATCTATCCCTTGTCATGTAGCCCAAGCTCTGCCTCAAGATACTGCACATCTACCCCATGTCATCTCCTGTACTCCCAGGCTCTGCCTCTGGATTCTGCAAATCTGCCCCATGTCATGTACCACCGTACTCTAGTTCTGGATTCTGAACATCTACCGCATTTCATGTACCAAATGGGCTCTGCCTCTGAATTCTGCAACTCTACACCATGTCATTTACTATTGGGCTGTACCACTAGATTATACGTGCCTTCCCATATCATGTACAATCAGCCTCGGCTTCTGAATTCTGTACATCTACCCTATGTTATGTAGCACGAGGCTCTGCCTCCAGATTCTGCACATCTACCCCATGTCATGTACAACCGGGCTCTGTCTCAGGAGTCTGCACATCTACCCCATATCATGTGCCACTAGGCTTTACCTCTGTATTCTACACATCTGTGCCATCTCGTGCACCACTGGGGTCTACCTCTGTATTCTGCACATCTACCCTATGGCATGAACCACCACGCTCTGCCTTTGAATTCTGCACATCTACCCCATGTCAGGTAGCACCAGAGTCTGCCTCTGGATTCTGCACATCTATCCCAAGTCAAGTAGCACCAGGATCTGCCTCTGAATTCTCCACAACCATCTATTGACAATAACCACCAAGCTGGTTTCTGGATTCTGCATATCTACCACATGTCATGCACTGCCAAGCTCTACCTCTGGATTGTGCACCTCTACCCCATGTCATGTTCCAGAAGGCTGGGCCTGTGAATTTTGAAAATTTACCTCATGTCATTTACTGCCAGACTCTGTCCCTGGATTCTGGACATCTGCGCATCTACCCCATGTGATGCACCACTAGGCTCTTACTATGGATTCTGCACATCTACTACATATGATGTATCCCTTGGTTCTGCCTCTGGATTTTACACATCCACCCCATGTCATGTACATTCAGGGTTTGCCTCAGGGTTCTGCATATCTACCCCATGGCATGCACACCATGCTCTTATTCTTGATTCTGTAGACCTACTCCATGTCATGTACCACCATGATTTGTGTCGCTCTTATTCTGGATTCTCTAGATCTGCTGCATGTCATGTACCCCCATGCTCAGCCTTTGGATTCCACAAATCTACCAAATGTCATTTAGTACCAGGCTCTTCCTCTGGATTCTGCACATCTACCCGACGTCATAAAGCACAGGGTTCTGTCTCTGTATTCTGCACATCGACACTATGTCATGAACCAACAAGCTGTTTTTCTGGATTTTGCTCATTTATCCCATGTCAAGTAGCACCAGTCCTTACTTCTGGATCTGCACATCTACCCTGTGAGGTGTACCAACAGGTTCTGCTTCTGAATTCTGCAAATCTACCACGTCACATTTCACCACATTCAGTCTCTGGATTCTGCATATTAACCCATGTTGAACCACCAGAATTTCCTCTGATTTGCACATCTACCCTATCTAATCCACCCTATGTCATTCACCACCAGGCTGTACCTCTGGATTCTGCACATCTACCTCATGTCATGTAACACCAGGCTGTGCCTATGGATTCTGCACATCTACCCCATGTCATGTACCACCAGCCTCTACCGCTGGATTCTGCATATCTACCACAATTCGTGTAGCACCAAGCTCTGCCTCTGGATTGTGCATATCTACCCCTTGACATATCATGTACCACCAGGCTCTACTTCTAGATTCTGAACATCTACCCTGTGTCATGTACCCTCAGGCTTTGCCTCTGGATTTTCTACATCTACTCCATGCCATGTAACCCCAGGCTCTGCCACTGGACTCTGCAAATATAATCGATGTTGCGTACCATCGAGCTCTTCCTCTGGATTCTGCACCTCCACTGTGTGTCATGTACCAAAATGTTCTTCCTCTGAATTGTGCACATCTAACCCATGTCATGTAGCATAAGGCTCTACCAGTGGACTCTGCACATCTACTTCATGTCATGAACCACCAGGGTGTGTTTCTGTATTCTGCACATCTACCCCATGTCACGAACCTCCAGGCTGTATCTCTGGATTTTGCACATGTATTCCATGCCATGTACCACTAGGCTCTAGTTCTGGATTCTACGCATCTATGCCAACCCTTGTACCACTGTGTTCTACGTATGGATTCTGCACACCTATGTTAAACCATGTACCACCATGTTGTACCTCTGGATTCTGCACATCTATCCCATGTCATGTAGCAAGAGGGTCTGCTTCTGTATTCTGCACATCTACCCTATGTCATGAACCACCAGGCTGTATTTCTGGATTCTGCTCATCTACCCCATGACATGTACCACCAGGCTTTGCTTTTGAATTCTGCAAATCTACCCATGTCATGTTCCACCAGGCTCAACCTCTGGATTCTGCACATTAATCCCACAGGATATCCTCCAGATTTTGCTTGTCTATCCTATGTTATCTAGCACATGTCATATACCATGGGGCTCTACCTCTAGATTCTGAAAACCTACCTCATGTCATGTACCACCAGGCTCTGCCTCTGGAATTTGCACATCTACTACATGTCACATGCCACTAGACTCTACCTCTGGATTCTGCACATCTATGCCATGTCATACAACACTGGGCTATAACACTGGATTTTGCACATCTACTCATATCATGTACACCAGGGTCTGCATCTGAATTCTGCAAATCTACCACATGTGAAATACCTCCAGGCTCAACCTCTGGATTCTGCACATTTACCCTATGTCATCTACTCCATATCATTTACCAGCAGACTGTACAGCTGGATTCTACGCATCTACCTCATGTCATCTACCCCATGTCATTCACTTCCAGGCACTACCTCTGGATTCTGCACATTATCTCATGTCATATACCACCGGGCTGTGCCTGTGGATTCTGCACATCTACCCCATGGCATGTATCCATAGGATCTGCCTCTAGGTTCTCCACGTCTACCCCATGTCATGTACTACAGGCTCTTCTTAAGGATTCTGTACTTTTACTCCATGTCATGTACCCCACAGGATCTGTCTCTGTATGCTGCACATCTACCCCATGTCATCTAACAGCAGGCTCTGCTGCTGGAGTCCGCGTATCTACCCAATGTCATGTACCACCAGTCTTTACCTCTGGATTCTGCACATCTACCCCGTGAGATGCACCACCAGACTGTGCCTCTGAATTCTGCAAATCTGCCCCATGTCACATTCCACCAGGATCTCCTCTGGATTTTGCACATCTACCCTATGTCATCTACCTTGTGTCATTTACCACCAGGCTCTGCCTCAGGATTCAGCACATCTACCTCATGTTATGTACCACCAGCCCCTACCTCTGGATTCTGTATATCTACCACAATTCAAATACCACCAAGCTCTGCCTATGGATTCTGCACATCTACCCCTTGTCATGTCATGTACCACCAGGCTCTGCTTCTCGATTCTGCACATCTACCATGTGTCATGTACCCTCAGGCTCTGCCTCTGGACTGTCTTCATCTACTCCATGCCATGTACCTCCAGGCTCTGCCACCGAATTCTACAAATCTACTCCATGTGATGTTCCACCAGGCTCTACCTTTAGATACTGCACATCTACTGTGTCTCATGTACCAAAAAGATTCTGCCGCTGAATTTTACACATCTACCCAATGTCATGCAGCATCAGGCTCTGTCTATGAATTCTGCACATCCACCCTATGTCATGAACCACCAGGTTGTGTTTCTGTATTCTCCACATCTACCCCATATCAAGTAACACTAGTCTTTACCTATGGATTCTGCACATCTACCCTATGTCAAGTAACACCAGTCTTTACCTCTAGATTCTGCACATCTATCCCGTGAGGTGTACCTCCAAGCTCTGCCTTTGAATTCTGCAAATCTACCACATGCCACATTCCACCAGGCTCAATCTCTTGATTCTGCACTTTAACCCCATATGTTGAACCACCAGGCTGTACCTCAGGTACAACCGATGTCTTCCTCTGGATTCTGCACATCTATCATGTGTCATTTACCAAAATGTTCTGCCTCTGAATTGTGCACATCTACCCCCATGTGGAGTAGCACCAGGCTCTGCTAGTGGATTCTGTACATCTACCCCATGTCATGTGCCACCAGGCTCTGCCTCTGGATTTTGCAAATCTATGCCAAACCATATACCACCATGCTGTACCTTTGTATTCTGCACATTTATCCCATGCCATGTAGCAACGGGAGCTGTCTCTGTATTCTGCACATCTACCCTGTGTCATGAACCACCAGGCTATGTTTCTGGATTCTGCTCGTCTAGCCCATGACATGTACCACCAGGCTTTCCCTCTGAATTCTGCAAATCTACTCCATGTCATGTTCCACAAGGCATTCCCTCTGAATTCTGCAAATCTACCCCATGTTATGTTCCACCAGGCTCAACCTCTGGTTTCTGCACATTAACCCAACATGATGAACCACCAGGATCTCCTCTGGATTTTGCACATCTACCCCATGTCATGTACCACTAGGGTCTGCCTCTGTATTTTGCACATCTAATATATGTCACGTACCACCAGACTGTCCCTTTGGATTTTGTACATCTATGTTATGTCATATACCACTGGGGTCTACCTCTGGATTGTGGACATCTACCCTCATATCATGTACCACCACGCTCTGCTCTGAATTCTGCAAATCTACCCCATGTCAAGTACCTTCAGGCTCAACCTCTGGATTCTGCACATTTACCATATGTTGTCTACCCAATATAATTTACCACCAGGCTGTATTTTTGGATTCTGCACATCTACCTCATGTTATCTACCCCATGTCATTTACTATCAGGCACTACCTCTGGATTCTGCACATCACCTCATGTCATGTACCTCCAGGCTGTACCTATGCATTCTGCACATCTACCCCATTGCATGTACAGTATCCATAGGCTTTGCCTCTGGGTTCTGCACATCTACTCCATGTCATGCACATCCAGACTTTGCCTCAGGATTCTGCTCATCTACCTCATGTCATATACCACAGGCTTTTCTTATGGATTCTGTACATTTACTCCATGCCATGTACCCCTCAGGCTCTGTCTCTGGCTGTTACACATCTGCCCCATGTCATGTAACACCAGGCTCTGCCTCTGGAATCTGAGCATCTACCCCATGTCATGAACCACCAAGCTGTGTTGCAGGATTCTGCTTGTCTACCCCATGGCATGTGCCACCAGTCTTTACCTGTGGATTATGCACATCAATCCCATGTCATGTAGCAGTAGGGTCTGCTCTGTATTCTGTACATCTACCCCATGCCATGAACCACCAAGCTGTGTTTCTGGATTCTGCTCATATACCACGTCATGTACCATGTCATGTACTAGGCTTTGCCTCTAAATTCTGCAAATCTACCCATGTCATGTCCCACCAGGCTCAACCTCTGGATTCTGCACATTAACCCCACATGATGAACCACCAGGATCTCCTTTCGATTTTGTACCTCTACCGTATGTCATCTACTGGATGTCATGTACCATCAGGCTATACTTCTTGATTCTGCACATTTACCCCATGTTAAGTTCCATCAACTCTGCTTCTGGATTTTGCACATCTACCCCATATCATGTACCGCCAGGCTCTGTCTCTGAATTCTGCAAATCTCCTCCATGTCATGTACCTCTATGCTCAACCTCTGGATTCTGCAAATTTAACCTACGTCATCTTCTCCATGTCATTTACCACCAGGCTGTACCTCTGGATTCTGCACATCTATCTCATGTCATCTACTCTATGTCATTTACCACCAGGCTTTACATCTGCATTCTGCACATCTATCTAATGTCATGTACCTCTGGCTCTGCCTCTGGATTCTGCACATCTACCCCATGTAATGTATGATTGGGTTCTACCTCTGGATTCTGCACATCTACCCCATGTCATGTAGCACCAGGCTCTGCCTCTGTATTCTGCATATTTACCCCATGTCATGAACCATCAGGCTATGTCTCTAGATTCTGCTTGTCTACCTTATGTTATGTACCACCAGTCTTTACCTCTGGATTCTGCACATTTACCTCATGAGATGTACCACCAGGCTCTGCCGCTGAATTCTGCAAATCTATCCCATGTCACGTTCCACCAGGCTCAACCTCTGGATTCTGCACATTAACCCAACATGATGAACCATGAGGATCTCATCTGATTTTGCTCATCTGCCCTATGCCATCTACCCCATGTCATTTACCACCAGGCTGTACCATTGGATTCTGCACATGTACCTCATGTTGTGTACCACCAGGCTGTGTCTGTGGATTCTGCACATTTACCTTGTGCTATGTACCCCATGTTCTGCCTCTAGATTCTGCACATCTACCCCATGTTATGTACCACTAGGCTCTACCTCTAAATTCTGCACATCTACAGCTTGTCATGTACCAAAAGGCTGTGCCTCTGAATTCTGAAACCTACCCCATGTCATCTTTCTCCATGCCATTTACTACCTGGCTGTACCACTGGATTCTGCATGTCTACCCCACTTTATGTGCCACCAGGCTCTGCTTCTGAATTCTGCACATCAACCCCATATCATGTACCACTAGGCTCTACCTCTGGATTCTACACATCTGTTCCATCTGATGTACCACTGGGCAGTACCTCTGAATTCTGCAGATCTCCCTCCTGCCATGTACCACCAGGCTCTGTTCTGTACATCTACCCCATGTCATGTAGCAGCAGGGTCTGTCTCTGGATTCTGCACATCTACCCTGTGTCATGTAGCACCAGGGTCTGCATCTGGATGCTGCACATCTACCTCATGTCATGCACCGCTAGGCTCTGTCTCTGGATTTTGCACATCTACAAGCATGTTATGTATCACTGGGCTCTACCTCTGGATTCTGCACATCTACCCCATGTCATATGGCACCAGGGTCTGTCTCTGGATTCTGCACAACTACCCCATGTTATGAAGCACCAGGCTCTGCCTCTGGAGTCTGCACATCTACCCAATGTCAAGTAGCACCAGGCTCTGCCTCTGTATTCTGCACATCTACTCCATGCCATACATCCCCAGGCTGTGTTTCTGGATTTTGCTTGTCTACCCCATGTCAGGTACCAATAGTCATGTACAACTGGGCTCTATCGCTGGATTCTGCACGTCTATCACATGTAATTTTCGAAAAGGCTATGCTTCTGAATTTTGCAAATCTACCATATGTCATTTACTCCATGTCATTTACTATCAGGTTCTACCTCAGGATTCTGCACATCTACTCCATATCATTTACCACCCGGCTTTAGCTGTGAATTCTGCACATTCACCCCATGCCATGTACCACCGGGATCCATGTCTGAATTCTGCACATCTGCCACATGTCATATAGAACAAGGCTCGTCCTGTGGATTCTGCACATTTACTCCATGTTTTGTATCACCAGGCTCTTTGTGTGGACTCTGTGCAATTATACCATATTATGTACCTCCAGAGTCTGTCTCTTGATTCTGCACAACTACTCTACATCATGTTCTGCCAGGCTGTGCCTCTGTATTCTGCACGTCTACCCTATCTCATGTACCACCAGGCACTACCTCAGGATTCTGCACCTCTACCCAGGGTTATGTTACCACAAGGCTCTGCCTCTGGATTTTGCACATCTTCCACATGTCATGTACCACCAGGCTCTACCTCCGAATTCTGCAAATCTTCCCTATGTCATCTACCACATGCCATTTACCACCAGGCTCTACATCTGGATTCTGCTCATCTACTCCATGTCAAGTACCACCACGATCTGTGTCTGAATTCTGCACATCTACCGCATATCATGAACTACCAGGCTCTTTTTATTTGAATTCTGCACATTTTCCCCTGGAGTCTGCAGATTTACCACATGTGATAAAGCACCAGGTTCTCCTCTGGATTCTGTATATCGACCGTATGTCATCTACCCTGAGTCATTTACCACCAAGGTCTATCTCTGGATTATGCACATCCACCCCATGTCATGAACTACCAGGCTGTATATCTGGATTCTACACATCTACTACTCCATGTCATGTACCACCAGACTCTGCCTCTGCATTCTGCAGATCTACCCCGTGTCATCTACCCCATGTCATTTACAACCAGAATGTAAAGAACCAAAGTGGATAGAACGCCAGCCACAGTACAAAAAATAGTCTTTAATCCAAACACAAGTAAAAACAGTTAAGTGCTTTCATCCCGCGGTAATAGGGACTTCCTCAGAACTCACATAATACAACCCAGCCCTTTTATATCAATTAAAATACGATTGCAAATAAATCAGTTAATACAGTAATTAAGACTTAAAAACGTAACACTTAAAAACTATGCTTTATACAAAATAATGAACTCTCCTAAAATAACACTGTGATGTTAACCCAATATATTTTTCATTTTTAGTACACTGTTAATACTGACATTTTCATTTTAAAGTCCCCATTACTGTGGGATGAAGGCGCTTGACTGTTTTTACTTGTGTTTGGATTAAAGACTATTTTTGTACTGTGGCTGGCATTCTATGTACTTTGGTTCTTTAGTTTGTGATTTCAGTGTGGTCCTTCACAACCAGAATGTACCTATAGATTTTGCACTTCTAGCCCATGTCATGTACCACCAGGCTCTGCCTGTGGATTCTGCACATCTACCCCATGTCATGTACCACTAGACTCTGCTTCTGGATTCTGTAGATCTACTATATGTCATCTAACCCATGTTATTTACAACCAGAATGTACCTCTGGGTTATGCACTTCTAGCCCATATCATGTACTACCAGGTTTTATCTCTTGATTCTGCCCATTTACTCAAGTCATGTGACACCGTGCTCTCCCTCTGGATTCTGCACAAGTCCCCCATGTCATGCACCAGCTGTCTCTGTCTCTGAATTCTGCATATCTTCCCAGAGTCATGTACTTTGAATGACACAACTGCTATCCTGTATAGCAGGGAATCTCTGTTGATGCTCCCCTGTGGCTGGTAAAGACATGTTCATGCTGAATTGAGTCATTGGTTGGGTCATGCAGCTTTGGGATGCTGTGGGCGATCCCCTTATACACTCTGAAGGTCTAAGTGTTGACATTGTAATACGAGTGATGTGTATTATGTCCTGTGCATGTCTTTTTGCTTGGGCAAATAATGACAGCTATCTGCTCCTTCCAGTACAGTTGCCATAACTCTGATGTATAGTTTTTTCAGGAAATAAAACCACCCTGACTGATGTATGCACATACTTTTTGGTATTGTCAGGCAGTTTTTCCTTTTGGATTTTAAGCACATATGTACTACCTTTGTTTTTTTAGAATCACACATAAGCTTCTGTAAGCTATTATATTTGTACAGTTTTTCATTTCTAGTCTGCTGTCATAAAGTCTTTTGGGGAATCACAAGCATTTTTCAAGCATTCACACACTCTGCACAAAGTCTTAGCCTCAAGGTAACTGTTCTGACCCATAGTGTTAAAATAGTAAGTGGCTTATTAATGAAGAGTTTAATATGACAAATGAACAAACCTTGAGAAGAAAAGTTAACGTTTATTTTATTATAGTAACATTAGATCATTGGACCAGGAAAACAAGTAGAAATTATTAAACATCTGATGAAAATCTGAAGAGACTACTTTCTTTCAACCTAGAAAAATGAGAATCAGAGGACATAAGTCTGAATGACAACACAGAGCGAGTATAGGAAGTATAACTTAAAATAACAAAATTCAGCAATACTTATCACAGGCATGTAAGTGGTTGGAAAAATAAACTGTTGTTTAGGTAAAATTTTAAGCAGATCTGACATATAGGTAGGTAGAACTGGTGGGTCCATTGACCTTTTCATAGGTTCATAGGTTCATAGGTACTAAGCTATTGGCCCTAGGGCCTATATAAGCCTAGCCAAACGATACCCTGGCTTTTGCCACCCAAGAAAGTTATTTTCCTGTGCCCCTGTCATGCAGAGCCACAGAAGTGATCCCTGGGGTGAATTTCCTATTTCCCATCCAATCATCAAGATTTTTCTTGAATAGTGCTAATGAGGAGCTGTGTTTGACATAGATAGGTAGTCTTTTCCAGAGTATGGGAAGTCTCTGGGACAGGAATCTATCCCTCCAGCATGTTCTGTTTATTGTGGTGACAAGGTTTAGGTCCCTAGAGCGTGTAGCTCAGAGGGATTGGGACTTCTTTAAATGGAGCATGTCCAACAGCTCTGGGTTTGACATAGCTTTGTATGTTAGGCAGTGATCGCCTCTGAGTAGGCGATATGCGACAGAGTAAAGCTGGAGTTTTTTGAAATGGTCTGCATAGGACATCTGTTTGAGGCTGGTAATCCTCTTTGTGAGGTATTTCTGTGGCCTTTCCAGTTGTTGTAGATGTCTTGTGAGGTACATACCAAAAGGGGTGTTGTACTCTATAATGAGTCTAATGAGTGATGAGTAGAGGGGAACAATGACCTATTTTTTCCTGGATGAGAAACCTTTTGTGATGAGGTGTGCCACATAGAAGGATTTCTTGACTACAGTGGCGATGTGATTATCAAAGGAGAGACTACTGTCCACCTGTGTCCCAAGGTCTCTTATCACACTTTAGGTGTTAAATAGACTATCGCCTATGTGGTAGTTCACGGATACAGAGATTTTACCAAAAGGGATGACAATGCACGTTTTGGCATTGAACTTGAGGCCATGGCTTTGACACCAGGCATCTGTCTCAGTGAGGCCCTTTTGTAGGATGTCCACATCATTAGGAGTTTTGATTATGGCTCCTAGTTTGCAGTCATCTGCAAACTTTGTTAGCCAAAGACATTCTGTGTTAGACTGTACTTCAGAGAAGTAGATACCAAACAGGAGAGGACCCAGGACTGAACCCTCTGCTTGTCACTGGTCTGAAGTTGGATTTAGAGTCTGCTACTTTCACAGTGTGGGTTCTGTCAGTGAGCCATTTGGCAACCCATCTTGTGACATAGGGATTTATACCTAGTTTAGTGAGTTTATCTATAATTCCAGAGTGGGGGATGGTGTTGAAAGCCTTGGCGAGATCTAGATAGGCTGTGTGAACCACCTTACCCTCATCTACGGCTTTGGTGACCACTTCAAAGAAGTCTATCAGGTTTAGGAGACTTGATCTGCCTTTTACAAACCCGAACTGGTAGGGTCCAGAGTTTGGAGATTACCAGTGAGATTGTTTATAAGTTCCATGATGATATGTTCCATAGCCTTGCAGACCAGGCTCGTCAGGTTGATGGGGCATAAGTTCCCATGGTCCATGGTGGCTCCCCCTTTGTGGAGTTGGATAACCATTGATGTGCATCATTTAGTGGGCACAAAGCCTGAGGTGAGGCTATGATTGAACATGGTACTTAGGTGGGGGTGCCAGTTCGTTCTGTAGTTCTTGTAGAATGCAGCCTGGGATATTGTCAGGTCCCATGGATGCTGCATTCTTGGCTTTGGAGAGTGTGTTTTTTACCTGTGCAGCCATGATTACACGAGCTTTGCATTCTTCCAGTATAGAGATGGGCCCTTTAGGGGATGAGAGAAGGGAAAAGTTAGCACTGAACCTATCTGCCAGAATGTTGGCAATATCAGTTGGTTCTGTATATTTAGTGCCATTGTGCTGTAACTCAAAGCAGATCTGAGTGTTGCCATTGAGATTCTTGACATAGCTATAGAATGCTTTGTGGTTGTCTTTAGAATCAGTGGCAATTTTGTTTTTGTAACTAGCTTTGGAGGATTTTATGAGGGATCTCAGCTTCTTACTGAGGCTGACCACGGAGTTCCTCCAATCATGGGATTTTACTCTTGTTTTTTGCAACAGTTTCTTTCTTCTGTTGTAAAGTTTGTTTATGGCAGAGGACCACCAGATTGGCTTCCTTTTTTTGGAGGATAGCATATTGGTTCTGTTAGGGATTGCACGATTCATGCTCTCGTGTAAGTGCTTATAAAGTGCATTTGTATAGGATTCAGCAGTCGCACCTCTATTGTCCGTCAGCATGGGTGTCGTGAAGTTTGCCACTTCTGTCTTAAGAAGCATGAAGTTGGCTTTGGAGAAATTTTTACGGTGGTTTCCCTAATGGGAGGTGGGGGTGAGATGTGGATGTCTAGGATGATTAGCTTGTGGTCAGATCTGTCCAACGAGGAGCTGACCTCTGGTGTGGAACACCAGTTTCCCATGTTGGTAATGACCAGGTCTAGGATATTGTTACCCCTGGTGGGGGTGTGGATAAGTTGATCCGAGGCGTTGGAATTTATGAATTCCAGAAAACGTTGAGCACAAGAGTTGGTTCATGAGTAGTTTTCCCAGTTAATGGTGGGGTAGTTGAAATTGCCCATTATTAGGGTGTTAGGTTGTACCCTAATATTTTCCAGTGTATCAAGAAATGAGGAGTGGGAATCCTGGGGCATGGTGGGGGATCTGTAGCAAGCTACAATTTGGATTGCGGTCTTGCCCAGAGTTAGTTGCACTTGGATAATCTCAGATGCATTATGCTGAGCAACTAGCTTAGAGGTGTGGATATCCTTAATGAATATGGACACGCCTCCACCTTTAGTGTTTCGGTCCAAGTTAGGTGGCCGAAAGGTGTGGTATGAATTATAACCTGGTAATGCAGGGGTACTCTCTGGAGCCTTGAACCAGGTCTCTGTCACTGCACAGATGTCGATGTTTTCCGTTTTAAGGAGTGCCTCGAGTGAGTGCATTTTGAGGGTTAGACTTCTAGCATTAAGTAGCATTACCCTCAGATTTTGCTTGCATGTACCTGTTACAGTGGTGAATTTGTCATTTGAACATTGCCTAAAAAAGGCACTATAGGGGTGGCAAGAGCCTTAGCCAGTATGCGGAATCCCAAGGGCGACAGGTGCAGGCCATCTCTGGCAAAGCATTGTGGTTTGTCAATCATGTCATCCCAGGCAGACAGATACTGGATCCCCTTAGAATGACACCAGAAGCTTAGCCAATTGTTGAAGTCATTCATTTTGTCCTTGTACTGTGGTATCATTCTGGTTGATGCCAGGATGCTACTCAGTGCTAGGGTCATACCTGCCTGGGCTACAAGATCGGATAGCTCCTCCATGTCTCTTTTCATGTAGTCCAGGGAGGTACATCTCAGGTCATTCACACCAACATGGACAATGACAGAATCATATTTGTACTTGTTATGGAGTGACCTGAGTGCGTGCATTATGTGGCGAAACCTGGCACCTGACAGGCAGCTGACAGTATCTTTCTCCTTGTTTAGCCTGGTGAGTGGAACATCAGTGTGTCTGACTATAGAGTCACTTATGACTAGAGTGTTGGGTACGTTGTTATGCCTTATGGGGTGTGGTTGAGTGACACACTGAGTTTGTGGGCTATGTGTCATTTGGGTTGTGTTGGTAGGTGGAGGTTGTGTTTCTGCTTTGGAGCTCCCTGTTGCTTGGGTAGATTTTTATTGAGAGCCTCCGCGAATGTAGGTGTGTGTTTTGTGTTTCTATGTGTGTGTTTTGGTGGTGTAGGTTTTGAGGGACTATGTGATGAGTGCGGTGTGGTGCAAGTGTTTACCTTCTCCTCTTGACTGTCTAGTCCAGTCTTGGGTGAAGAGAACTTTGCTTCCAGTTTAGCTATATAATTGCATCTCTCACAGGTTGTAGTGTTGGGTGGTAGAAGGAGAGGGTTGTCTGTGTACATGAGGCAATTGCTGCATTGCCCCAAGATGCCCAGATTCATCAGGTAGACAGGAGAAAACACCGGGAGGTGACCCTTAGACATGCCTGGATAGGTGCTTATTTACTAAGTACTAAAAACTGTTTTCCTCTAGACACATGAGGAAAGTTGAGTGCTGTGGTAACTTGTAGCTTATTTAGTGCTTACAATGAGTTTTGAACAATGCTGAGCTCAAAGAAACAGATTTGAGTGCTGAAACTAGAAAACTGGCTAGTTCTAATCAGTAGGTCTCTGTGTTCATTTTATCACTATTTACTTGCTTGATATCACATTTTAGAATTAGCTAATAGAATCATCCTTAAAAGACCATATTTTGACCATAGTGTTTTACAGCTTACCAGTAATTTTGGAAAACACTCTGTTGTTCAAAAGTAAAGGCATTTTTTCCCTGACTGACTGAATTATTTCATTATTTCATTCACTCTAACATTAATTTATTTTCTGATATCTGCTGTATCATAGTGAGGATCACAGGGGAGTCAATGGCTAACCTGATGAGCAATGGAACTATGCAACAGAACCAGTCGCAGACACGGCGTAACTTTTATTTCAGGGCATTCATGCACACCTCGACTAGGAGTTCACCTGAAGAACCAAGCTTAAATCTTTAAAGTCATTATATTATTATCTGTAAGACTTGTATTTATTTGGACTTTCTTAGAAACTTTTCTGTCTTATGCCAAGTCCAGCATGTTTATCTTGGCTTAAGTTGTGTTTCCTTTATTTAATATGCTTTTGGCTTACCCTATAGCTTCAAATGATTCCTGCATAACAGAGAACTGCTCTTTAACAAGTTGTATATGCATCCAAATAAGGTTATCAATAGGAGTGATGACGTATACGTTTTACAAAACTTTCTCCATGCTCTGACTTACTGCTTTGCTTCTCTCTGTAGCACTATTGGCATAGTGTTTACATTTGAACTTTGATTCCATAGGTAGCATTTCTACCATCTTGATGTTAGTGCTTGAAACTGCAGTTCATAGCTGTGTACAGCTACTGCTTAAAGTGATAATAATTTGTTTGTATGGCTTATTTGTTGTTTTCTGGGGAACATCTGTGTAATAACCACATTCTCTTTATGAAACACTTTCAGGTACTAAATACAATATTTTATTTTTGGAAGTAACAGCAAACATATTTAACAGCAGCAGTGCCCCTGTTCATGTTATTGACAACACCTTATAATAGTATTTCCTGCTATCATACATGCAGCCATACTGAGTGCACTGCCACAAATAGCTATTATATTTCCTGGTCCAACACGTCAATATTCACTAACTGCCGGCTCCTGGGTATCATAAAAACAGTACCACATTGTTTTGTTTGCTATCATCCCTCTGAAGGCACTGTAACAGTTTTCTTGGTGGGCGTGTAGAGCACAAGAATCAAGTGGATTGCTTGTTTGGTGAAAGATTATTGTTAGTTTTTGTCATAACTGAATATCGTTTTCTAAAATGCTGACAACAGTAGGCCGTGTTAAAAATCTCTACTTTCAAATTCTGACTTGGAAGTTACTACTTTTATCTCACCAGCATATTTATTTATTTTACATTTGTTTACCAGGAAGGTCCAACTGGGCTAGTAGCCTGTTTTTAGGTGAGGCCCAGGGAGAAAAGCTCCAAAAAATGAAATAAGTTCATATTCTTGCTGTAAACAGTCCCAGGAATTTAGAAACATGTTTGTCACAGAAAGTGATTTTGTATGATGAGTGGTTGCATTCAGAATGTGGGCAATTCAGAGATGCACTGAGTGTGAGAATGGAAAAGCAAGAAATCCTGTGGTGCACATTGAATGCTAATGCAGTATAATGAGATGGTAATAAGCAACATTATAAAAATGAGTGTGTCTGTGAAAGCAAATGAGGGTGAAGAATATGGCAGAGCAATTCAGAGGTGTATATATACCATGACTACAAGTGCTAACTCCAGAGTTAGTGACTACAATAAAATCCTGGAGTTACGGAAGGCGAGTCATGGAATAATATATAGGGTAGCTGCAACATTAGCAAACCTGCATATGTGACAGGTTGTACTTGCCACTGGAAGTTACAGTGTTGCACATGGTCATCCTTGGCAGTGCAGTGTCATCTGTCTGTGCCTAATACAACATGTCCTCCATGATAATGACACTGACATTGTGTACAGCTATTCTGTGGTTACAGTCGCCATACAGTAGCTTGTCAAGATGTGTCTCTCTCATTTGCAGGCCCATGGGATGTGTGAAACACATTCATGTAGATACCAAGGTATGTGTGGCTTTGTGAATACTAGCTACAAGGAACTTTCAGCAACCAGCTTGGGACATGGTGAGTGTATTGAAGGCAATTGCCTCAAGGATACTGTACTAGTTCCGCAGTACAATGCTACAACATGTGGGGGAGCATATGCGGTTTCCATGTACCACAGAGGAGGCAGCCAACACCATGCAAGCTTTTTATAACATAACCCTTTTCCCTGTGGTTGTGGGGGTCATGGACTGCACCTGTATTACAATAAAAGCCCCACCTGGGGGACAGGGAAAAATATATTAACCAGAGGGGTGTCCACTCCATCAACTGCCAGGTGCTCCAAAATACACAATGTTTAAAATACAATATGTCTCCAGACCAGGCAGGTAGAATCCTCATCTCCCACATGTGGCACACATGAAACTTATATCAGCAGTTTGTGCAAGGTAATTTTTCCAGGGGTATCTTATTGCTGATGCTGGATATGCCTGAAGCCATGGTTAATGACACTTATCAGACATCCCCAGACTATGACAGAAACTGGCTACAACTATGCCCTGTCACAAACCTGGGTCACTGCCAAATGTATATTTGGTCTGCTGAAGGCCTCTATCACTGTCTGGATGTATATTAAGAAGCCTTGCACTGTGACCCTGGCACATGTGGCAAGATATTTTCAGTCTGTGCTATCCTACATAACATTAATGTAAGCAAACAGTCAAAGGAGGCATACACGTTCAGAAGGAGGAAGTCCAGCAACCAGCAGTGGAGGAGGAGGAGGAGCCTGAAGAAGAGCCTGTGGAGGAGCCATCTGCAATGGAGGACTATGCCAGGTGAAAAATGATGCAGTATGCTTTGGCAGTGGCTAGGAGGGAGCAGCAGGTTCATAACTATGGGCCAGGCTCAAGTAGTAGAAAGAAAAGAAAAAGTGATGCATGCAAACCTTCACCTAGGCTTTTCCTTGCATGGTCACATTGTGCATCAGACATAGGCTACCCACGTAACAGAGTACAGAGGGCAAGGCATAATTATCATCATTTGTACAGGCAGGGAGGACCACAGTTTCAAGTGTCACCCACAGGCAATTGTATGTGTGTTGGTATGGGTGACTCTAACTTGGTGCTGTGTGCTTCAGGTATGGAAAAGGTGGGGAAGCTAAGCTAAGGTATACTGGGTAGACAGGGGCATTGTCTCCAGTGTTGTATGTGTTTGTGGAGCTGGGACTTGTGGATGAATGAGTATGTGCGTGTTGGGACACAGCCACAGCAAATGTTGCAGCACTGTAGTGAGATCATACAGACAAGTCCAGGGCACTCACAGGAGATTTATGTACTGATGTGCACACCTCCATTCATGAGAATGTCCTCTCCTGTGAGGGTCATAGGCACTATCCAGACCATGCCTAGAGGAAGGAGTGCTTCAGAACTGTTAGTAATTGTCCATACCATGCATCAATGCAGCATGACCACCCTGCCTTATGATTGTCCACATTGTATGCCACTGGCCTGTACAATGGATGGATGAGGGGAAGTGATGGCAAAATTTTTTCCTGACCATTTCTTAGCAGCCATCACCAGTGTAGGTGGAGGTGGAAAAGCCATGGGAAGTGCATCTGCCACAATTCCTGTGTGAACAGGGAGATCTGGGTCATAGAGCATGCCTTTGCGACATGTCCATGGTGTCATACACATAGGGCATGAACTCCCAGAGGTAATGCACACCTCATAAAACAATTACCATTTTTGCAAGGAGCCTGTCCCTGTATGATGTCCCTACACATTCACTTGGTCATGGACATCTAGACAGCTAGATCAAGTAAGAGTAAGTACTCATGGTGTATACGGCCACTGGCACAATGTCTACCTCTGTCTTCCCAGTGCTCAGTGGAGCTTGCAGCAACTAAGGGCAACTGCACCACAGTGGGAGACATCCCATACTGGGCAGGGTAGTCTGTAACTTCCTGTCTGTCTGGGTCCTCTTGTATGTCTGGGGTGGATTCCTCAGGCACACAGGCTAGGTCCACTGATCTGAACTGACTGCCATGTCAATCTGGACTATACATCACCAGCATCCGACATATCCAACACTACACCATGACACCTTGCCATGCCAAAGTTTACCTGCCATAATTGTCAGAGTCTGATTCAAATCTGACATCAGATGTCAGTATATCCATAGTGGAGGAGCCTGATAAAATGTCACTTGTGAAGACACCCAAAAGAGAATACCCAGAATAAGTAAGACTGTCGTCATTATTTGAATCCCAGTTAACAAATGAATGCTACTGTCTGAGGTAGGACTGAATAATTGATAACAAACCTTGTAATGGTGACCTCCAAGTTTGAAGCCCTGATGCTTGCATAAAAAAATGTGATACTGAGTTTAACCTACACTAAACCACACATTTTTGCAGTATCCAGATACTTATTCTCACAAAGACATACACATCTGGGGCATCTTCAAGAGATATTCTTGAGATTCTTGGGGGTGGTCAAACTCAGTTCCTATATCCAGGACTCCACTGTGGCATCTGGATGACTCTGAATCCCCCATGCAGAGAGATACAAGGAACTACTCCATCTCTGATAAAGGTGGTTTGGTCAATGTGCCACCTCCCATTGCCTCAGATACTGTGCCAGGAAAGCAGAATAAGCTTTTGCAGTACTCATCATGCCAGTGGTGCTGCATTTGGCTTTCTTATAATTTCTGTCCTGGTCACTGACAGCATTGATGTCATACAGCATACTGCAGGACACAGTCACAAAAGGGTGGATCAGGTCAGATTTCTCATGGGTGATTATCCACATACCATGGAAGTGAATGTTTGTGTGTGTGTGTGTGTGTGTGTGTGTGTGTGTGTGTGTGTGTGTGTGTGTGTGTGTGTGTGTGTGTGTGTGTGTGTGTGTGGTGGGGGAGGCTTACAGGTGTGTTGATGCAAAATGCAGAATGCAGTCTCATTACAGTTTGGGTTGGAAGGTATATTCAAAATCTTTACTCCAGCTAGTGTCAAACAAGCAAAGTAGGTATCTATAATCAATACTACCATCTCCCCTCCACACTGCTGTCCTGATGTGCTCCCTCATGCAGGTGTATTCAATGTGTGTAAAAGGGGCCTTAACTGCTCCCCCCAAATCCAAATTGCTACATATGTTGGTGTTACAGCATAGTTGTGGTTTGAAGTGCAGGAGTGGTATTAGCTTGGTCATGGCTTCCTTGTAAGAAGGGTTAGTGTCCTGCTCATGACCTTACACAATACAAACAATGTACAACTCATGCTTGTATAAAGTGTACAAGGACACATTTTTCTTATAGTAAATGTTGTGAATTGCATTGCAGCACTGCTCATGGACTTGTACCCTGCCATGGCAAGGTACTCCCTCCTTGGAACACCTAAAGTAGTCAGTCATGTGACTGCACCTCTAACTTAAATATTAACAAATATTTCAATGAGCAAAGTAGCAATGCAGGTCATAAATAAACAGGTTAGAGAAGACATCAGGTAATGACAAGTTTCTGCAGCAGAAGCTTACCTTCTAAACAATTAGCCTTCAGTAAAGTAACTTGGTCCTTTTAACAAGCCTGTGAGCTTACCTGCTTGAAATGTAGTGTAGCACAATAAGGTTCATGGTGGCACGACCCTAGGTCAACTGGTGCCCTAGGCAAAAGGGCTCCACGGCGCCCCCCCACCACATTACCTGGTGCCCCCATCCTGGTCTACCTACACCAGATAAATACTGGAAAAGTGCCCCAGCTAGACCGGCGCCCTAGGCGGCCGCCTAGTTGGCCTATGCCTAAGGCCGGCTATGGGTGGCAGAAGGTGTTTTTATTTATTTATTGATATTTAATTACTAATTACTTGGAAGGTGGCCATTTTCAGAGGAGGTCCAGAGGAAAAAAGCTCCAAAGTATTGCAAAAACATTTTAAGTCAATAGTTTTACAATTTTCAAAAATAATACAATAAAAAATAAATACATCTACAGATTAAACAATTATACCAAATTAGACATGATGTGAAAACACTAGTTGAAAGAGATACAACTTATATGACAATGATTTAATATTTAGAGACATTTTAGCCAGTTTTGAGAAAATAAAAGGAAAGGAAGTTAGTATAATACATATAGGAACTGCAATATGAAGTGGGAGAGAAAAACAGGGTTATGACATATTTTGATAGAGAGTCTGGGAAAAAAAATGATTGAAGTAAGGAAGTGAGTGAAGAAGGGTGAGTGGGGAGGTATAAGGAATGAATAGGTATTTGTTCATATTTACGGATGTAGTGTTTCCTGGGGTTTAGCAAGAACAGAGCCAGATTTTTCCTAGGAAGCCTTTCAGAATTGTTTAAAAAGACTGGAGGTAGGGAACTGACCTGATGGATACAGGTAAAGAATTCCAGACCTTAGCAATATGGTATGAGTACAGACCATGCTCAGCAGATTTGATAGGTTTCTGGACAGATATGTTTTTGGTCATTGTTTCATAATAACCAATTAGGAATACAGCTGTGTTGAATGGTATTTAGTGCCAGACAAGCAGATGGATGCTGGATAATTTTCTAGGTTGTAAGAAGCTGTGTATATATTAGTTGATGAGGCAGTTCTAACCAATTTAGGCTTTTAGTGTTATACAGTGGTGGGTTCTGAAAGGAGTTATTTGCTGCAAATTTAGCCACTTGAATGGTTCAAGTTGTGCTTTTTGTGATGCATGCAGGTTAGTAAGGATGGAAGAACTATAAAGTAGTGAGGGGAGGAGACAAGTAGTGGCTAGTGTAGTTTTAGTTGCATTGGTGAGAATGTTTTTGGCTCTGTAAAGCATCCCTAGTTTTTGGTGAGTTATTTTATGCAATTTTGCATATGCAGGTCGAATTTAAGATTATCATCCTCTATCATTCCTAATAATTTATTATGAGAAATGACTTCAATGGTTGCATTATTAAGAGAGATTTTAAATTTTGTTTTTTATGAGAGTGGGATTTGGGGGAAAAAGGGAAGTAGTTTTTGTTTTTTTTTTTTTTTTTTGGTTGAGCATGAGTTGTGAGTTACAAAGCCATGTTTCGGTGTCTATTAAAGCTTCTTGAGTAATTTTTTGGACATGTGCCAGTTTGTTTGATGTGCATATGAGTGTGATGTCATTTGCACATTGTATTAGGGAGGCCTATTGTGTGAATGTGTGCAGTGTTGATGAGAATGTTAAACAGGAAAGGACCAAGGATAAAGCCTTTTTGTAGACCAGTGGTGACTGGGAGGTATGGAGAGAAGGCAGTATGCTACTGACTGATACCCATTGGCCAAGTAGCTTCTGAACCATAGAAAGGTGGGCTAAGACAGACCTAGTGAGGACATTTGAAGTATAAGTTTGCTGTGACAAACTGTGTCAAAGGCTTTAGACAAGTGTAGAAATAAGGAGAAAACTAGTTTACTGTTATCTCTAGGTTTTTTGACAGCATCTGTAAAGGTTAGTAGTGCAGTCTTAGTAATATGGGAGGGTCAGAAGCCAGGTTGTGTGAAGGATAGGAGTTCTTCCTGCAGGAGATATTTTAACAATTGTTTTTGAATACATTTTTCGAGTATTTTAAGGGAGGGGTATTTTGGAGGGGGGGGGGATAAGACTGCTATCATGTAAATTCCAAGCTTTTGGCATGACAGTTATGCTAATAAAGCATAAACTAATAAATGTCCCTGAATAGTTGTTTTAGTGCATTGTGGCTGTGGGCAGAGGTACACTAAGAGGCTGCCTGCATCTTATACACTCATGCAAGTACCAGCGAGATACACAGTGCATGTGTGGGCAGATCACTGACCCAAATGGGAACAACAAGAAAAATAGTTTACTTTTGTATCCTACAGAGGCACTAAGGATCAAATCTGTTATCATACTTAGACAACATACTCTTAGCAGGCATGTTCCATACCAGTATTCACTCCTTAACACATCTCTGCCATTCCACAACTGTGTGCACTACACTTTGCCAGGGATGGTCTGCACCTCTCCCTTCTAGGCTTTTGAATATTAGCTAAAACACTGACTTTCCCCATAGTGCCTTTTTTTAGGCAATGCCAAACTGAAAGTACTTCTGGCATAGCAAATCAAAACCAAGAAAATCTAAAGGTATTACTTTTCAGTGCTAGGAGTCTAAACAAAAAACTCCACTCCATAGAAGCTCTCTTTATCCTAGATAATGCTGACATCTGTGTGGTCACTGAGACATGGTTTGAAGCTATGGAGAGCACACCAACAGTGCAAGGTTATAATGCCTTCCACATTTAGGCCAGCTACGTCACAGGCAGGGGCTAAAAGTGGAGGTGTCTCTATTTACAACAAAAATATACTTCAAGGCTGGTCAAACAGGACAATGTACTTGAGCTGCTCCATGTTCAAATCACCACAGGTAAAATCCAATACCACTTCCTTGCAAGCTATAGGTCCCCCTCTATGACTCAAGAAACCCATGCCATGTATTTAAACTTATTAGAAACACTAACAATCCAATCCAATACTATATTCATGGGTGACTTTAATTAACTCGCTATTAACTGGGAATCCTATACAACATCAAACGAACATGCACAGAGATTCCTGGATTTTGTAAACACAAACTCCCTGAACCAGATAGTCAATACACCAACCAGGGGTGCAACCATACTGCATCTAGTCCTCACCAATATGGGCAAGCGCTGCACATCCCCCTACTGTAATGCCTTCCCTTTTAAGGTCAGACCACAAAATGGTCTTCTTTGAAGTGCAAATAAAGCCTGGACCCCCAGCTAAACCTGGAATATTCAGAAACTATTCTAAGGCTAATCGCCTCCTATTAAGTGAGAACCTGGCAAAATTTGAAGATCCCATAAACCCTGAGACACTGTTGCCTATGCAGAACTGTTCACAGAAACCCTGTACAAGCATGTTAATAGCTGCATAGAGGCAGCTGTACCCACCAGGAAGAAGTACAGAACTATCTCAAAAAACAAGCCACCCTGGTGGAATCACAAAATCAGTAGGCTGTATAACAAGAGGAAGAAAATCATGGCAAAAATTAGGAGGTGCAGCACCCAGCAGGATAAAAGCACTTTCATCAAACTAAACAAACAACTCAGTGGACAAATAAAGTCTACCAAAGCCAAATTTGAAGTAAGTTTGGCCTCCCAGGCCAAGGACTACCACAAAGCATTCTTTAGATATGTCAGCAACCTCAAAGGCAATACACAATTGTGTGCAGAGCTCATTGTAAATGGAGCCACCTATACTGAGCCAGTAGATATAGCAAAACTTCTGGCTGATAAATTCAGCTCTAACTTTACCTCTCACTCCCCCTCAACCTTCCCTCAGGAAATATCATCAAATATAACTCCCCTACTATCACTAGGGAACAGGTTCTTAATGCTCTCTCTAAGACCAAGAACACTGCATCAGTGGGCCCAGACAATATCCCAGGATGCCTTCTACATAGCATGAAACATGACTTGTCAGGGCCTCTGGAATTACTATTTAACTGTAGCCTCCAAACAGGCTTTGTGCCTCATGAATGGAGAAAGGCAACTGTCATCCCTCTGCACAAAGATGGGCCATCTACAGACCCATAAGTCTCACTAGTCTTATATATAAAGCCATGGAAAAAATTATCATGGAGATAATCAACAGATATAGTAAACCTCTAGACACTGGACCCAACTCAGTTTGGTTTTGTCAAGGGCAGATCATGCCCCCCAACCTGGGGGACATTTTGAGAAGGTCACCAAAGCAATCGATGAGGGCAAAACCATTTACACTCCCTACCTTGATCTGGCCAAGGCATTTGGCACAATACCCCACTCGGGCATTGTTGACAAACTCAAGAGTTTAGGTAGAAACCCATATGTCACCCTGTAGATAGCTAAATGGCTCACAGACAGGACCTAGGAAGTTAGAACTGGGGAGTCCACCTCTACAAAGAGGCCAGTTAGAAGTAGAGTCCCTCAGGGATCAGTCCTTGAACCGATCCTTTTTGGCATTTACTTCTCAGAAGTCAAGGCCAATGTCAGTGGTCTAAGGCTGACTACATTTGCAGATGATTGCAAATTAGGAGCTGTCACTGAATCTTACACTGACACAAATGTTCTCCAGGAAGGAATGACACAGACAAATAACTGGTGTCAGAGCCATGGACTAAAACTAAATGCCAAGAAATGCATAATAGTATCCTTTGGGAAGTCATCCATCCCTGGTAACTATCATACTGACAATACACCCCTTAGAGTTGACCCAGTAGTCAGGGACTTAGGGATACACATAGATAATAATGTAGCCTTTGATCATCATATGTCTACAGTGGTGAGGAAATCATTCTATGTTGCTCAACTTGTAAACAAAGGTATGGCATCTAAGTCCAAGGAAGTCATTGTTCCACTGTATTCAGCATCTATCAGACCACTGAGTGCAATTCCCCCATTAGTATGTACCTAACCAGGCATATCCAACAACTGGAACATCCACAGAGATTCTTCACTAAAAGAATACAGTGCGTAAGTAAAAAGAATGCAGCGTGTAAGTAAAATGTCCTATGTAGACTGCCTCAAGGCCCTATCCTGTATTTTGTCTCCTATGGGCTTTTGAGGGGAGATCTATGCCTGGCAAACAGGGCATTGTCAGACCCCACTCTGATGGACCTCCTGCATATTCACAAAACAAACAGCACCAGAATTACCCGCTCTAATGACTTAAACCTTGCCTGTGATATAAATAGGACCTACTGGAGAGATAGGTATGTATCCCAGAGACTACCCCGTCTATGGAACAGGCTCCTCATCCATGTGAAGCTGAGTTCCTCCCTAACCCAATTCAAGTGCAACTTGGACAACTGGATGAGAAACTGGAAATTCATCCCTGGTTTGGCACCTATGTGTCTAATGGATGCAGGTAACCTGTAAATGGTTCATCTCCCAGGCCCATGTTTATACTCATCAAGGGTATCAGAACTTTTTTTTAGGTTTGGGATGCATGGCTAGGCTTAAAAAGGCCCTTGTGTTTGTTTGCCTAGTAAACATCTATAATGGTCACATCATGACAGTTTGCACAAATAAGGTGCCCTACCACATGCAGCATAGGTCAAAAAAGTAAACAGGCATGATTGTATGAGGTCTGCCATAGGTTCTGTGGCATATGCCCTGGAGAATGTCCATGGCCTCCAAGGGCACTGAGTTTGGCAGTGCTTCCTAGTGGTGCTGGAGAGTCCACCTCTACATAGAGGGAGAACAGGATTTTCCTTTATTTGTTAGACATCAGGAGTGCGTGATTGGGTATTCTTATGAGGGTCCTAAATATAAAGTGGATGCCCGGCACCATCTTGCCAGGGTTGTGTCTAATGCCACTGAAATACTCCGTTATGGTGAGCAGTGTAGACACATCTACACTGACATGATATTGGTTTTCATATTTATAAATTTGAAGATTATAAACAAATAAGTTAATGATCTTTTTTCTTCGTCTAGTTTGTGAGGCTATTTTGGAGAGCAGCCTTCTGTATTGGGGTGAATGAAGAGGTTTTCTTGGTGATGTATTGTGTATTGTTTCTTTTTATTTGTTAATTCTAATTGCATTTAGTTTCTTAGATATATGCACTATATGTCTTCACTGTGCCATATAGTGGCCCTGTAAAGGTAATATTGCCTACCTTAAAGTTTGCATGGTACATATATCGAACATTTTCTGGTATTATGAATAAGTAATGGAGTTCTGCAGCCTAACAGTTTGAGTGCCCTTTGTATTGTTATTATTGTTATACATGCTAGGTTTATAGCTCTTACTGAGTATATGTATATTATGACAGAAGTACACAGCATCACCCAGGTAACAGTGGTGTTTATAGGCAGAGCATTATTCATGTCCACTAGTTCCACAGCTCTCTCTCTCACACACACACACACACACACACACACACACACACACACACACACACACACACACACACACACACACACACACACACACACACAGACTGTTACTTGTTTAACTGCTCTTCTACCAGCACATTGTACCATAGAGCTAGTTCTACTGTACATGAAGACAGTTACTGAAACCAGACCAATATATAAATTAAGTGCTTCAGTAGTATATAGCCATTTGTTTTTATTATTGATAAATATACAGTATGTCTGTCTAATGCCTATGTTTTTTTCTCTCTCTCTCTCTCTTACCTACCTCAATCACTATCCTTTTTTTATAATTATTTTTCTTTATTTTTCTTCTCTGTATTTAAGTTTGCAGTTTATACAGCAGGTGCTGGGGTTATGCCAGTATTGTGGTCCAGTCTGCAGGCACCCAGCACCCTGCTATCCCCTGCATGTAGTCTATCTGGATCCTGGCCTGCTTAGGTGTAGCTGGACATGAGTAATGCTGCCTGGAGCCATTCCTTAATATGGTACCCCTCAACTTTATTGAGGAGCATAAAAAAGGTCCTTGATCTGGAGGCTGGTGCTCCTGAAATGCAGGAGCCAACTAGCCAGCCAAAAAAAAGTCTGTGATCAGGTACCTGGGCTTCCTGAAAGGCAGGAGCCAATTATGTGCTTTTTCTGCACTCTGTCCCCAACCCTCTTCCTCATACTTTATTTAAACTGTAGGAAACTGCTTGTTATAAATGTTGAAGCAGTTACTACAGTTTATTCCCCACATGGAACCCTTCAGTGTTTATATATTTAGTTAAAAAATAAACAAATCTGTTTTTCCTTTTAAACTGCAGCAAACTGCTTGCTACAAATGTAGCAAGCAGGTGCTACAGTTTATACCATGCACTGAGCCCTAGAGAGCTCAGGTTTTACTTAAAAAAGAAGAACAAACAAGTCTTTTTTCCCCCTTAAACTGTAGGGAACTGCTTGCTAGAATTTAGACCACACAGAGAGAGTGGCAAAGTGCTCGGGTTTGACCACAAATCCAATATTGTCTTTTAAAAGCTAGTATGCACTAAAGAACCAAAGTCTTCCAACCTAAGATACAAATATTGTCTTGATTTACTGCTCTTGCACTTGCTTTATACAGTGATCACTACTGTTTATAAGCATTTGTAAAGCATTTAGTCAATTCTGGGGCAAAAAGAGTTGGCTTTTCTAGTTCTGTTTGCCTCCACATCACCTTGCAGAAAGACAAATTCACCAGGGACTTAGTTGCTTGGTAGTTGTTTGTTGTTTAATCTGAAATTGAGAGGTACTTTTGCTGTGCTTTTACATTAAGAAATTCTATGATCATCCATCTTGTGGTAGAAGGTTTTGTCTGGTTTCTCTGAGTACGGAATATCTCCATGGAGCTCAAAGTGTGGTTGCTTGTTGGCCACAGGGCATAGAAGTGAGTTAGTTTTCAAGTTTTTTTTTCTCTGCTATATATCACTCAAGTTTGTGCAGAGTGACCCACCGAGAAGCATTGGTTAACAGTGCCCTGTATAGTAGCAAATGCCTAGACAGTAAAATTTCCCAAAAAAGTTAGGATTAGATCCAAAATCTGTTAAATGGCATGGCATCGTGTGAAATTAAGCTTATAGCAGCTAGCTTTCATGTGAAATAGCACTACCATATAGCATCGTGCCTTAACCCAAGAAACTGTCCTAGGAGAAACCCTGTTAAATCCGAATCCTTAATCCTAAACAGCCCACTCTATTACAGAACCACACAATATGGATGTGCACTTTCAAAATGTCCCTGTGGCCAGCTTGGTAGATTTTGGCACCCTTGTGATGTAGCAACTGTTTTATGTTCTCAAACAACCAGTTAATCATTAAGAAAATAACATGGTATGTAAGCAGGGTTGCCAGATGTCCCTATTTGACTGGGATTGTCCTGGGATCAGCAGCCCGATACCAAGTCTCGCACTGCTGGTTTGAATCCCGGCGAAATAGCCCTCTGCTTTTTTTTTTTTTGATTGGCCCATATACCGGCATACGGGCCAATCAAAAATTGCTAAATTGCTAAATTAGTGCATTCTAAAGACATGCTTCTGGAGCATTTCTCCCCGGGCCTCCGCTGAAAACAGGATCTGTGGAACCTAGTCGGACATTCCCGGTCAACAAATGTTAAATAAAAATAAAAAAAATAATAAAATAAATACGGAGCTGCTGGTGTTTAATGCGGAACATCAGGCAGTTCCGCATTAAACATAGCTCTGTTTTTCGAGATTTTTGATTGGCTCGAATACGGGCATACGGGTCAATCAAAAATCACTAAATATGGAGCTGCTGGTGTTTAATGCGGAACATCAGGTAGTTCCGCATTAAACATAGCTCTGTTTTTCTAGTTTTTTGATTGGCTCGTATACCGGCACACAGGCCAATCAAAAATTGGTAAACACGGAGCTACTTGTGTTTAATGCGGAACTGCTTGATGTTCCGTATTAAACAGAGGTAGCTCCATGTTTTTAAGTGTTGAAGTTTTTTTTTTTTTTTTTTGGTCCTCACTTTGTCCCTACCCAGCCAGTCGGAAATCGGGCAACCCTGCATGTGAAAGATGTAAATCAACAAGTTCCTTGAAAGGAAAAATCTTGCATACAAATGATATTGTCAGGAATACCCACCACACACACACACACACACACACACACACACACACACACACACACACACACACACACACACACACACACACACACACACACACACACACACACACACACACACACACACACACACACACACACACACACACACACACACACACACTGCTCACCATACAGATTGTCTTATGCTGAGGAACTGAAAAGAAACCTTCCAAAATTGCAAAGGCCTCCAAAGCTACCTAACAACAACACTGCTCATCAGCAATCACTAAAACACACACCAAAAGCAACAGCAAACACAACACCTCACAAAACCCATGCCTATCAACTGTCTATATTTTCACAAAATATCCAGATTTTCACAGGATATTCAGATTTTTGTCTTATAGTTTTGCCTATTCCTCATAAAATTTGTGGTTTTCTGGCATATCACTGAGGGCTGAAGTCACTAAATAATGGCATACTTTTGAGTTTCAAACTTCATATCATACAGAAAATGCATGCTAACACAAATCCTATCATACTAAGTTTATAGGTTCATAGATTCATAGGTAGGTTCTAGGCTATTGGCCCTAGGTCCTATATAAGCCTAGCCAAAAAGGTACCCTGGCTTTCGCCACCCAAGAAACTTATTTTCCTGTGCCCCTGTCGAGCAGAGTCACAGAGGTGATCCCCGGGGTGAATTTCCTATTTCCCATCCAATCATCAAGAATTTTCTTGAAGAGTGCTAACGAGGAGCTTTGCTTGATATAGATAGGTAGTTTGTTCCAGAGTATGGGAAGTCTCTTGGACAGGAATCTATCCCTTCAGCATATTCTGTTTATTGTGGTGACAAGGTTTAGGTCCCTAGAGCGTGTAGTTCAGAGGGACTGGGATTTCTTTAAGTGGAGCATGTCAACAGCTCTGGGTTTGACATAGCATTGTATGTTAGGCAGAGATTACCTCTGAGTAGGTGATTTGCAATGGAGTAAAGCTGGAGTTGTTTGAGATGGTCTGTTTGAGGCCAGTAATCCTCTTTGTGAGGTATTTCTGCGGCCTTTCCAGTTGTTGTAGATGTCTTGTGAGGTACATACCAAAAGGGGCGTTGTACTCTATAATGGGTCTAATGAGTGACGAGTAGAGGGGAACAATTACCTCTTTTTTCCTGGATGAGAAACCTTTTGTGATGTGGTGTGCCATGTAGAAAGATTTCCCGACTACTGTGGCGATGTGATTATCAAAGGAGAGACTACTGTCCACCTGTGTCCCAAGGTCTCTTATCACACTTTCGGTGTTAAGTAGACTACTGCCTATGTGGTAGTTCATGGGTACAGAGTTTTTACTAAAGGAGATGACAATGCACTTTTTGGCATTGAGCTTGAGGCCATGGCTTTGACACCAGGTATCTGTCTCAGTGAGGCCCTTTTGTAGGATGTCCACATCATTAGGAGTTTTGATTATGGCTCTTAGTTTGCAGTCATCTGCAGACTTCATTAGCCAAAGACCTTCTGTGTTAGCCTGTACTTCACAAAAGTAGATACCAAACAGGAGAGGACCCAAGACTGAACCCTGTGGTACCCCACTTGTCACTGGTCTGAAGTTGGATTTGGAGTCTGCTACTTTCACAGTGTGGGTTTTGTCAGTGAGCCAGTTGACAACCCATCTTGTGACATAGGGATTTATACCTAGTTTAGTGAATTTATGTATAATACCTGAATGGAAGATGGTGTCGAAAGCCTTGGCGAGATCAAGATAGGCTGTGTAAACTACCTTACCCTGGTCTATGGCTTTGATGACTTTCCTCAAAGCAGTCTATCAGGTTTAAGAGACATGATCTGCCTTTTACAAACCCGAACTGGATGGGGTCCAGAGTTTGGAGATTACCAATGTCTTTGTTTATATGTTCCATTATGATACGTTCCATGGCCTTGCAGAACAGGCTCGTCAGGCTAATGGGGTGCTAGTTCTGGGGGTCTGTGGTGGCTCCCCCTTTGTGGAGTGGGATAACCGTCACTGGGCACCATTCAGTGGGCACAAAGCCTGAGGTGAGGCTATGATTGAACATGGTACTTAGGTGGGGTGCCAGTTCGTTCTGTAGTTTGTGTAGAATGCAGCCTGGGATGTTGTCAGGTCCCATGGATGCTGTGTTCTTGACTTTGGAGAGTGTGGTTTTTACCTGTGCAGTCGTGATTACAGGAACTTTGCATTCTTCCGGTATAGAGATGGGCCCTTTAGGAGGTGAGAGGGGGATAAAGTTAGCACTGAACCTATCTGCCAGGATGTTGGCAATATCAGTTGGTTCTGTATATTTAGTGCCATTGTGCTGTAACTCAGAGCAAATCTGAGTGTTGACATTGAGATTCTTGACATAGCTATAGAATGCATTGTAGTTGTCTTTAGAATCAGTGGGGATTTTGTTTTCGTAACTAGCTTTGGAGGATTTTATGAGGGATTTCTGCTTCTTACTGAGGGTGACCAGGGAGTTCCTCCAATCATGGGATTTTACTCTTTTTTGCAACAGTTACTTTCTTCTGTTGTAGAGTTTGTTTATGGCAGGGGACCACCAGATTGGCTTCCTTTTTTTGGAGGATAGCATCTTGGTTCTGTTAGGGATAGCACAATCCATGTACTCGTGTAAGTGCTTATAAAGTGCATTTGTGCAGGATTCAGCAGTCGTACCTCTATTGTCCGTCCGCATGGCTGTCGTGAAGTTTGCCACTTCTGTCTTAAGAAGCGTGAAGTTGGCTTTGGAGAAATTTTTTTACAGTGGTTTCCCTAATGGGGGGTGGGGGCGGAATGTGGATGTCTAGGGTGATTAGCTTGTGGTCAGATCTGACCAATGAGGAACTGACCTCTGGTGTGGAACACCGGTCGCCCATGTTGGTAACGACCAGGTCTAGGATATTGCTGCCCCTGGTGGGGGGTGTGGATAAGCTGGTCCAAGGCACTGGAATTTATGAATTCCAGAAAACGTTGAGCAAAAGAGTTGGTACATGAGGCAATGTTTAAAATCTGTCCCTATTTTTGGGCCTTTGTCCTTACATTATTTTATGCTTTGTCCAGCTTTTTTGTGCTAAGAAGTTGAGAGGTATGCATAAGCCTACACCCAATGGTCCACCAACAGCAACGCCCATAAGGCAAACATATGCTTTGCCTAATACTCTTGTGGGGACTCCATTGTGAGACATACAGATGCTCCACCCACTGGGTTAGACAAGGAGAAGATAATGGCTAGTTGCCTATCTGGAGCCAGGATCTGCAATATCATGCACACACTGAAGTCACTACGCCACGGGTACCAATATAATTGTATCATAGCCCATGGGGGTGTAAATGACCAAAGATGTGCCTCACTGGACTATATGAAAAGAGACATAATGGATCTCTCAGAATATTGCATTGAGCAGCATTCTACCTTCACCAAGGATGAAACCACAGTATGAACATAAAATTACTTGATTCGAATAATTGGCTTCATTTTTGGTGTCACTGCAGGGGGATACAATATGTGTCAGCATGGGAGGAATATGGTCAACAGACCACATTGCTTTGCCAAGGATGGGCTTCACCTGTCTCCTCTAGGCTTTTGGATAGTGGGTAAAACTTTATCCACCCCTTAGAGTCATTTTAGGTAATGCTAAAAAGAGAAAACTATCAACTTAGTGAAAAAGTCTCCAAACAATCTTAAGGTGTTATTGCTCAATGCTAAAACCCTGAACAAAAAACTCCCTGCTCTACAAGCCCTCTTCAGTCTGGAGAATGTAGATATGTGTGCCGTGACTGAGACTTTCTTCAAAACTATTGAAAGTACTCTGGCATTGCAAGGCTCCATAGCTTTCCACACATTTAGACCAACAACAGCACAAACTGGGACTAAAGGCAGAAGTGTCTCAGTCTATGTTAGCAACAAACATACACTTAAATTGGTTAAATAGGATGATACCACGGAGCTCATCCATGTGCACGTCACAATGGATAAGGTCCGTCACCTTATTATGGTTAGCTACAAGTCACCATCTATGCAGAATTACTCACAGAGTCCCTATGCAAACATAAGAATGGCTGCAAATAGGCTGCTGTACTTACTAGATATAAACCCAAAGTAAACAATGAAAACAAACCCCACTGGTGGAATCCTCACCTAAGCAAGGTATATAATGAAAGTAAAAAGCTGATGGCCAAAATCAGCAAGACCAACTCCCTTAAAAACAAGTGCTCACTTATACAATTAAACAAGAAACTAAGAGGTCTCATCAAGGCCAACTGTGAGGTCAGGATAGCTTAACAGGCTAAGGGCAATCACAAGGGTGTCTTCAGCTATGTCCAGAACCTTAAAGGTTCCACATAGCAGTGTGCTGAACTAGTGCTGAATGGTACCACCTTCTCCAGTCAGGGTGAGATAGTAAGTCTACTGACTGATAAATTCAGTTTAAATTTCATCCTTCACCCCCCCCCCCCCAGCTCCACCAGGTAAAATCCTCTCCAACATACCACCTCCAACTACTATTAGATATTTTTTGCAGGGGCATGCAAACCCAGAGCCCCCCCCCCAACACACACAGCCATTCCAGTGTCCCATTCCATGGCTATCTCTCCCCAGTTACCATAAACACTATTCAAAACTCTCAGTGCTCCATGGAGGATAGCTTCCTGTTTGGATGCATTTCAATACATTTGTATCTCTGTCTCAGGCAACCTTTATCAATGATATCCATTACACAGTTACTTTCAGCTGAAACGTCAGTATGAGAACAACTGGCTATTTACAAAGGGATGTTTTAAAGTCAGAGAACACCCTTCCTATCTCCTCAGTACATTTCACAGGTCTGTTGGCGGTTGGCACTATTAAGCATGCATCATCACAGTAACGGTAGTTGGGAACCCTGTTATTCTAGCAGCAACTTTCTAAGTTTATAATAAGAGCAATATTTAAAATCAATCCCTTTTTTTGTACTTTGTTCCCTGTTATTTGAGGCTTGCCAGGCTTGGCTGTGTCCTGATTTCTTGTGCTAAGAGGCTGAGAGAGGTACAGAAACCAGAGCCGGATCAAGGTCATATGGGGCCCTAGGCAGGACACTGGCTTGGGGCCCTGACATCATGACGTCATCATACCCCCCCCCCTAAAAGTAATCTGTCCATGTATGCATGAGCACTAAATGACATCAAGATGAATAATTTCCCCCCAAAGATCCCTTCAGTAGCCCATCCATGTGTACACTAGTACAAACATGACCTCAAAACAAATCATTTCCCTCAAAGATCCTTTCAGTAGTCTGTCCATGTATGCACCCAAGCACTAAATAACATCAAAATGAAACATTTCACACAAATACCCCTTCAGGCTTCAGATGTCTGTCCATGTATGCACAGAAGTACCAAATGACATCAACATAAATCATTTCCCTCGAAGACCCCTTCAGTAGTCTGTCCATGTATGCACAAGCACCAACATGAAACATTTCCTGCAACAACCCCTTCAGTATTCTGTCTGTTCATTTATGTATGCACAAGTTCCAAAATGAAGCATACCCCAAGACCCTTCAGTAGTCTGTGGGCCCATGTATGCATGTATGTATGTATACACAAGCACCAAAATGAAACATTCCACTCAAAGACTCCTTCAATAGTCTGTCTGTCTGTCAACGTATATATGCACAAGCACCAAAATGAAACATTCCCACAACAATCCCTTCAGTGGTCTGTTCATCCATGTATGTATGTATGTACAATCATTAAAATGAAACACCGCCTCAAAGACCCCTTCATTAGTCCATCCATCCATGTATGTGTGCACATGCACCAAAATGAAACACACCAAAGACCCCTTCAATATTCTGATGTCCATGTATGTATGCACAAGCAGCAAAATGAAACACCACCACAATAATCCCTTCAGTAGTCTGTTTCATCCATGTGTGTATGTACAAGCACCAAAATGAAACATCCCCCCCAAAGCCTCATTCAGTAGTCTGTCCATCCATGTACATATGCACAAGCAGCAAAATGCAAAAGCCCCCCAAAGACCTCTTCAGTAGTCTGTCCATTCATGTTTGCATGCACAAGCACCAAAATAAAATGCCCATCCCCCATGACCTCTTAAAAAGTCTCTCTGTCCATGCAGGTATGCATAGACAACAAAACAAATCCCTCCCAAGACCCTTCCAGTAGTCTGTCCATCCATGTATGTATGCAAAAGCACCAAAATGAAACATCCCCCCAAATACCACTTCAGTAGTTTCCCATGTATGCACAACCACCAAAATGAAACAGTCCCCCTAATGACCACCCCCTCAGTAGTCTGTCCATGTATGCACAAAAAGCAAATGACATCAGAATGAATCATTTCCCAAAGGTTCCCTTAAGCAGTTTGTCCATGTATGCAAAAACACCAAAATTAAACTTTTTCCCGAATGACCTGTTCAGCAGCTTGTCCATGTATGTACTAAGGAGCAAATGACATCAAAATGAATAATTTTACCAAATGACCTCTTCAGTGGTCCATCCATGTATGGGCACAAGCATCAAATGACATCAGAATGAATCATTTCTCACAGAGATCCCTTCACTAGTTTGTCCATGTATACACAAGCACCAAAATAAAAAATGTCCCCTGGGACCCTCTCAGTAGTCTATCCATGAGTGCACAAGCACCAGCATGACATCAAAATGAATCATTTCACTCAAATACCCCCCAGACTTTAGTAGTCTGGCCATGTGTGCACACAAGCATGAAATTACATCAAAATGAAACATTTCTCCCAAGGATCCCTTCAGTAGTCTGTCAGTGTATGAACAAGCAACAAAATAAAAATTTCCCCTATCAACCCTCTCAGCAGTCTGTCCATGTATGCACAAGCAAAAGTGGTGTCAAAATGAATCATTTCCCCAAGGTTCCTTTAAGTAGATTGCCCATGTATGCTCAAGCACCAAAATAAAACATTTTCTCCAATGACCCCATCAGTAGTTTGTCTATAATGCACAAGCCTAAAAATTAAACATTTTCCACAACTACTTCTTCAGTAGTCTGTTCATGTATGCATACAAGCACAAAATTACATCAAAATGAATGATTTCCCCCAAATATCCCTTAAGTAGTTTGTCCATGTATACACAAGCACAAAAATTAAACATTTTCCCCAATGGACCCCTTCAGTAGTTTGTCTGTGTAGGCAAAAGCACTAAAATGAAAAAGTTTCCCCAACGATCTCTTCAGTAGTCTGTCCATGTATGCACACAAACACCAAATAACATCAAAATAAATAATTTCTGTCTGTGTATGTATTAGATGCTAGCAAAAAAAAACAAAAAAAAACAAAAAAGCATTTAGCAAGTCTTGAAATGCTATTTCCTTCAGTTAATGTTAAAAGATGCCTTAGATCTTCACCCAATGCCTTTCCCGCCCGGTTAAAAAACAGCAAAAAAAAAAAAAAAAAAAAAAAAAGATAAAATACATAGGTAAACTGCATAGGCTGCAAGAAGACAGTTATAATGTATTCAACATACGACCAGCACCATGGCATTGACAGTAATAAATGGACTTCACTGAAATAGATTATTTTTTTTCTTTTTCTTCAAAGTGAGCATCTCGACTGAGGAGTTGAGGGAGGACTGATTTCATGTTGGTCAGGTCAGCAGATTGCAGAGTAGTAACTAAGAAAAGGAGCGACAATGTCACACAAACACAACAGTTTTAACTGCCAGTGTGACCATCTGCTTATGTGACCTGTGAACTCTGAGCAGACTGAACTATTAAGTCAGTAAGGCTGGGGGAGATGTAAGTTAAAGTGGAAAATGTACAGTTTTGCCAGTACATTTTCTGATTTCAACAAATCACAGATGTAACTTAAGTCAAAATCCAGGGGGGTGCAAGTGCACCCCCTTGCACCTGCCTGCAGATGCCCTTGGCTGCTAGCACTTGCTAAAGCCAAGAACACCACCTTCATGGGTCCTGAAAACATCTCCAATTGCCTCCTGAACAGTCTAAAACATGATCTATCAGAACCACTGGAGGAACTCTTCAGTTACAGCCTTGAAAAAGGCTACTTTCCAAGGGAATGCAGAACCACAGCAGTCATTCTCCTCCACAAGGGTGGACCATCATCTGATTCAGGGAGCTCCAGATCCATCAGTCTAACAAGCCTAATATGAAAAGTCATGGAATGAATTATCATGGAAATGATAAACAAGGACATTGGCAATATACAAACACTGGATCCATCCCAATTTGGCTTTGTTAAGGGAAAGTCATGCCTACTTAACCTAGTATACTTTATAAGAGGGTCACCAAGGCAATGGACAAGAGAAAAACAGTGCATACTGCATATCTTGACCTAGCCAAGGCATGTGATGCAATATTTCACTCAGGCATTGTTGACAAGCTCTCTGAGCTAGGCCTAAAACCCTGCATAACTCAGTGGACTGCCATCTGGTTCACAGATAGGACCCACGAAGTTAGGATTGATGAGACCATCTCCACCAAGAAACGGGCCACCAGTGGAATACCCCAGGGCTCTGTGCTGGGCCTGCTCCTGTTTGGCATCTACTTCTTGGAAGTTAAGGCTAATGATCAAGACCTGTGGCTCACCAAGTTTGCAGCTAACTCTAAATTGAGAGCTATTATAGATTCACCCCCAAGACACAAACATCTTGTAAGAGGGTGTAACATAGACAAAAACTTGGTGCCAAACCATGGCATAAAACTCAATGCCAAAAGTACATTATAATGCCTTTTGGGAATCTGTCAACCCAAGTTAATTGCTCTTTCAATAAAACAACCCTAAGAGTCAATTCAGTAGTAAGGGATCTGGGAACATATGTAGACAGCAACCTGGACTTTAATCAACATGTAGCGAAGAAATCAAGAAAATTATTCTATACCGCTCAACTTATAAGTAAAGGTATGGTATCCAGGTCCAAGGAAGTTATAGTACTACTCTACTTGGCCCTTATCAGGCCTATCATTGAATACAATGCCCTGTTTGGCATGTATCTAACCAGACACTTGCAACAGTTGGAATGCCCACAAAGGTTTCTCGCCAGGAAAATTTGAACAATGAATAATCTGTATTCAGTCTCCTACAGGCTGCTGAGAGTGGATCTTTGCCTGGCTTACAAGGCTTCCTCAGACCAAGCCCTAATTGATCTGTTACACATGTGCAAAACAAACAGTACAAAAAACACTAGATCCATGGATCATATTTTGCTTGTGACATAAATAGAACATTCTGGAGAGACAGATATGTGTTCCAAAGGATCCCCACAATATGGACTAGGCTCCCCAGTGGCATAAAACAGAGTTCATCCCTGACCCTATTCAAACAGACCTTGACAACTGGATGTGAAGTCATAAATTTCTCCCCAGTCTGGCCCCCATGCCCCTTATAAACAGAGCCATCAATAAGAAAAGTGTTATCCTGACAGCTCCACTCTACAAATTCCTACTTACCTCCCTACTATCATGCCCCTCCCCATATAGACACCCATGATACTCAGGACCCAAATGGTTTGGGGTGCATGGCTAGGCTTGTAAGTGCCCTAGTGGTCATTAACCTAGTAACAACCCATGAACCTGTGAACGATCGGGATCACCTGGCCAATCACACCCCTAACACTTCGTACCTGGGGTGGTTATCCTCTTCATTCTGCTCTAGCTGCACTACAGTTGGGCTGCAACCCTACTGAGTACAACAGGGGGGCACCCAATTGCCCACCAACCATCTCTGGTGGTGCTTCACTTGACAGGAGAACAATTATTCTTTCCAGTGATACTGCCAGGGGTGAGCAATATATGGCATGCAGGTAGTTGGTAGAAGTGGGGAGGCAGCTAATAGACTAGTGGCTGGAAGCCATTATTACCTCAGGCAGGGCCTTGTGGGGATGCTGGTCAGGGTGCTGAGCAACCTCCATATGGTATAACATAGGAGTGCAATACAAATGGTCAAACTGGCCCTACCCTTCATTCTGGTGGTTCCCTTCCTTCTGTGTCACTGCCATCCCCTGTTTGTTACCCAGTCCTACCCATCACCAATGTCCTACCTTTGTTTGTGCACCTTTAGTTTCACTGACTCCCATTCCCATACTTCTGAAATTCTTTGTGCAAGAATTCTGGACAAAGGCATGGACAATGGGGGAACAAAGGCCTAAAATTAGGGACAAATTTGAAATATTGCTCCTTTAGCCTTTTAATGGTTGTGAGAATAATAGGTTTTTGTTAGCACTCATTCTTTGAAGGACATGAAGTGTAAAACTCAAATATCTGCTATCATATAGTGAGTTCACTCTTCCATGATTTGCCTTAAAAACACAAATTTTAAAAGGAGCACAATGAAAAATATGAGGCAAAATGCCCCTCACCCTAACAACCTTACCTTACATCCTTCCCTAGTTTTCCCTCTCAAAAAAGGGAAAATGGCCACCTGCCTCCCCCCCCCAAAAAAAGAAAAAAAGTATAACCTTCCTCCCTCTCCCCACTAGCATTCTTACCTTGCCTGTTTTCCTTGTGTATCCTTTTGCTCTGTTCTATGCAACCATTTCCACCATCATTATGGACGAAAACAGATTTAAACATTGGAGTAAGCCATTTAATGTCACTTGCTTGTTTTCCTGTATTGTTGTAAAGTGCAGCAAGTGCACAAGCTGAGGTGTGTGCATTCTTTGTGTATTTTCCCTATTACATGCCTTGCCACAGCTTTGGGATTTCATCCTACACCGTGTGTCCTGTGATTTTTGTTAGAAGTTTCTTAATTAGCAGCAGACTGGGCTGTGAATTTCCATCTGCTTAACTGATAATTAATCTCATTCTGCATCAAGCCATGAGCAATACCTGTAGTAGGTATACTGCAATTGTGCTAAGTATGTTTTCTGAATTCCAAGGCGTGAACATTTGAATATAACTATTAACTCTTTTTTCTTACAATACTTTCATATTTATTTATGGCAGCCAACTAGAACTGCAAACATAGCAAGTAAAGCCCATTCCTGCTCTTCAAATCCATGTGTCTTTCATTTATCTTTCTTATTTCCATTGTTCACAATTGTAATGTTAAAGTTGTATCCCCATTTCTAAAATGTACATTGGTATAGTTTCAAGGCTGTAGTTTGACTGTTTAGCTCACTGCTTACCAAAACATGCTAGTTATATGGGCAATCAGAATATAAATCTAAATATATCAGTACATAATGACTCATCTTATGTAGTCAGGACTTGTCACCTGTTTGTGTGCATTGATATAGGTACACTGGAGCCCTTGGCAGGGTAATGGACCCGAGCCCATAGTCATACCAATATTCTATTATTTGGCTTTCTCTCCCAATTTACCATAAAACATTATTCAAACCCGTCAGTGTACATGCTATTTTCTTCTTTACTTTTACAGTTATTACAGGAATTTACATTTAATTTAAGTACTGACAGCTATTTGCTAAACAAAACAGAAAACTCTTTGGCATGTGGAATAGTAAACTTCTTTTCCTTTGAAAATCACACTTAATGAAAGTGCATTTGGCAAGCCGTTCAGCTATAAGAAATGTGCTGGGATTCATAGTCAAAGGGCATATAGTGAAACACTATATGAATGGTGCAGGGATTCAAAATGTAATGTGTAATGAATTTGCTAACACTAGCAGCCTGGGAGAGCCTACTGGATGCAAGTGTCCCTTTTGAGTGCCTTGGTCAGTGTCAGACATTAGATAAATTAAGACTAAATGCTTTAAACTTTGCACTAACAGATTATAGCCTTCTTCATTCACACTAAGCACCAGACAAACTCTGTTGTAGCCCAGCACAGTGTGTTTCACACTCATGTGCCTTCTAAATTAAAAATGATTCATAGTTAAATTATTAACTGTAATGTTGTAGACTTCATGTTGTCTAGTTTATTTACAACCAGACAATAAACACACTGTTAACTAACCAAACAAGGACACCAAGTAGCATACCCAATGAACATGATTCTTATAATGATGCTCCTGTTTACTACAGTTGATTTATTTCTTTACATCATAACTCATCTTTGATGCAGGAACCAAGTATTTACAGACACACGCACACACACCCACACCCACACACACACACACACACACACACACACACACACACACACACACACACACACACACACACACACACACACGCACCGTTGACTATCAGTTGCAGTCTATCAGTTATGGTCCCTTGTATGACTGTTTATACCTCGTCTACTTGCTTACAATCAAATGAATGAATACATGCATAAATAATGACCTAGAAATGGATTTCAGCTTGTTGCTGGGAGAACTCTACAGTGCAACCTATTGCACCCCTCCATGTTCTCCCAGCTTAAGAATCAGTGAAAGACCCAAAATCAGGAACAGAATTTAAATATAGCCTTTGTATAAATAGACAGTTACTAGTATAACAGGTTTTGTATTACAACCATTTCTGAAGGATATGAAATCTGAAATGTACAATTGACAGCACTTTACCAGCAAACCATACCTTTTTTTAGGAACATACCAGAAATATGAGGCAAAATTGGGTAACGTTGAAAACTATGCTCTTTTTCAGCTCACACACACACACACACACACACACACACACACACACACACACACACACACACACACACACACACACACACACACACACACACAAACCACACAGATGTGACCATCAGTTGCAGCTTCTTGTATGATTGTATGCCTCATATATCTGCTTGAGAACAAGCAAATGAATAAATATATAAATAATGGCTCAGAAATATATTTCAGCCTGCTGCTGAAAAAATGTACAATGCAACCCACTGCAACTTCCCTCTGCCCTCTCAACCATTAGCTCAATAATCAAGACACAAAGGCCCACAATTAGGAACATATTATACTTTAAAGGTGCTAGAAAAACAAGGATTGCATTAGAAAGCATTTTCTTAAGGATACAAAGTCTGAAACCCATGTGCCTGTTATTATTTAGTAACAGCAAACCAGAACAACTTACCAGAAAATTACATTTTATTCTTGTAACAGATCCATAGAACCCTCAACTTCTTTGCTCAAAAATTCTGAACAAATTCAACATTCATGAGGATTGATTTCAAATATTATTTTACCTGTTTTGTTAACCAGGTAAGTGTCCATTTACAGAGCTGACTCTGGAGTACTGTCAGGTTCAGTGACTTGCTGAAAGTCACACAGAAGACAACTGAAGGTGGAAGGGATCAAACCCTCCACATTTGGCTACAGGAAGTAGTTTATTAACAGGACAGAACCTTAAGTGCCAGACAACTCTAATTCACTGAAAAAGTTTACAGTACAACAGGTTTTGAATTGGCATGCATTTTCTGAACAATATGAGTTATTAAAATCTGATGACTGGCATACTAAATGTAATGCTTGGTGATTTACCCGACAGAAATCAAGTTTCACAAGGGATGGCAACAGCATGGGACAATGTTAGCAAACTTGTGTAAAACTGTGAATAGATGAGAGGCAAACACAAACAGACATATTTTATTAAAAAATATTTATTAAAAAAAGTTAACAGTACAAAATGTTTTGCATTGAAAAACATTTTCTGAACAAAAAAAACTATGAAACAATAATGAATGGCAGCTTATGATGAATATGAGACAAAATCAAAGACATTCTGCAAATGCACACACACACACACACACACACACACACACACACACACACACACACACACACACACACACACACACACACACACACACACACACATCAGTTCCACAGTAAACACGGAGACATCTTCAACATTGTGCAGCACTGTTTTTTTCCTGTACTAGTGTCATATTGCAGGCTTGTCTGCTATTGGCGTATTTTGACTGTGACAAGCTCAAGGAAGTATCTCTCATTGAATCTACATTTGAGCCAGTGAAAGAGAAGAAACTAGAGCTGTCAGAGGTCAGAACAGCAGAAGGGCAGACCTTTTTTTTACATGCTTGACATTTATGACCCTCCCCATCTCCTTCCAGCTAGCACCAGCCCTTCAGCAGCTGCCTAGATTCCCTTGTGCTGGAATGCCCCTCCTTGATCTTTTACAGAGTTTGTATGTTCTGTAATTGCCAACCCCTCTTAAACAGGGCCAGTGAGCATTTATTAATTTATTTATTTATTTCCTATTTGTTAACTGGATAAGTGGGCTGGTCTCATGGCCATTTTCATTCATGACCCAGGCTCAACTGAAGAGCATTAGCAAACATAAGTATACAATAATATAAAGGATCAAAATAGCAGACAGAGAATAATTATCTTCTTCTTTTTCCTGGTTAGGGGTCGCCACAGCGGATCACCTGTCCACTCATGATTGGCAGTGGAGTTTCACAGTGTTGAGTTGCCAGCCCAGCACCCAACCTTCCACAGAAGGAACACACATATGCCTAGGGCCAATTTAGAGTGTCCAATCCACCTACAGCATGTCTTTGGCATGTGGGAGGAAACCGGAGCACCTGGAGGAAACCCATGCGACCACAGGGAGGACATGCAGACTCCACACAGAAGGCACCACAGCCAGGGATCGAACTACAGAACATTTTGCTGTGAGGTGGCAATGCTAACCACTGCACCACCATGGACGCCCTAGAATAATTATCTTCTAAAGTAGAAAAATGTGCAGTAGTGATAGCAGATTAAAACAGTACATTGCATTTACTTTAAGATGCATATTTACAGTTTGTACACTAGCATTACAGGAAGGGCAAACAATTGTTTATAAATGAGATGAAATACTGTCTTTGTAGTTCACTCACTCAACTGTATTCCGTTTATCCAATATACTTTATGTATCCGATATGCTTGAAGCATTTGATTCATTTTTTTTTTTTTGCATAATAGTGTTTTAACTTTGTGTTTTTTAATAAGAGTTGTCATTTTCTACTGTTTGGGGGATTTTTATTCCATGATACTGGTCCTATTTTTTGCCATTGCCAGCCATATTAGGTGTGTGCGTAAGGCTAGAGCATCATTACTGTTTTGGAGGCAGTGCATAGTTGTTCTGATGAACAGCACTGTGTGCAGACATGGAAAGTGCTTAGTGTCTGTGCATAACATATGCATTGACAGAGAAACTGTATTTACACTGAGCCTGGTATACACAGGTTTTTATGGCACACACAGGCCTATGTTACCTTAAACTTAAGCCTGTGCTGCACTGATACCAAAATATATTATGTTTTAACAAGTTATAGAAATAGCTTCCAAATAACTAGACAATGAATCACAGAAGACTGAAACCAGAAGGCCAAGCAATGTTTCTGCTAACTGCTACTGCCAAAATGCTACAGTATATCTTTGCAGTGGATCAAGGACTTTGCAAACACCTTTAAATATTCCATCTTTGAAGTCATCAAAATCTGGAGAAAAGAACGCAGTTACTATATATTTATATATATATATATATATATATATATATATATATATATATATATATATATGTGTGTGTGTGTGTGTGTGTGCGCGCGTGCACGCAAAATACAGTGTTTTTCTTTTTTTCCAAATCCTGATTGATTCTGACAGTGACAGAAACAAAGCCTGGGCTCTGTTACTGGTATTCTGTGAGTCGTCATCTTGCTCTGTGAAGTTTAGGCCATATCTTTCTTCTGACTCATCATCTCAGCTCAGTGAAACTTGATTCATGTTATTTTAAATATCTGCAAGATCTTCTTACCATCTTTTATTCAATGACCCTTAGCACTGCTCACACAGTGTATTGTCCAGCACCAGTTCTGTTTCAGTACTGTATCTTACTTAGAGGGCTCATTCCTCACTTTCTATTTCTTACTTTCACCTGAGCTTTCTGTTTTCCTTTGCTAGCTAACACTGTTTTTGCATAATCTGTATTAAAGGAACACAAACACCAAAATGCTAAGCATACATTTGTGGTTTTCATTTTAAAAATGGGTATAATAAAGGTTACTGAAACTGTTGCATTTGGCAAAGGTAGTGCAAAAACACAGAGCTGGAGTTAAATGCTAGATGCTTCTCAGATATCAGCAGCATAAGTACACTGATGGCATTTTATATGTCCAGTAGCAAGCATACTCACTCGAACTGCATGTAAAAGTCCTCTTGATTCATTATAGTGAACCAGTGTGCCTCAAATTCAGTTTCAAATACAAACAAGATGTGCTGCTCAAAAGCCCTACTACAACCTATTAAATTTTTGAACGTCAAGCACAAATTAGAAGGGTAGTTCTTGATCTTTGATCCTGTTGGCGCTGTCATCTTAAGGGCAGGAAAGCCGGATTAAACATACATTTATGGAGGAAAAACAAACACACGTGAAGGCAATCAATCTGGTTAAAAACAGAAGAGGGGAACAACCCTCGCTTCCTCCTTTTATTGTAAAGTACATGATCACATGACCTCTCTTGACCTCTCTACACCAATGACGTCAGTGTAAGAGCACACATACAATCATTCACTCTCTTTTATTATTATAAGCAAAAAAAGATCAAATTAATGTATCCAGATCTCCATTCTCCATAGCTGAAGATAGATCAAGCCATCATCCTTCATTGTTACTATTTTTATTTATTTTATTTCTGGGCCTCCTGTTTCCTTTTCTGTCTGTTTGTGTACTTCAGAAAGAAATGTCAAACAATGAACTAGGAAGAGTAGTTACATAATGAAATTTCTGTTGCCAGCAGCTTATGTGCACAAATTCCAGCTAGGGATTAATTGGGAGGGGGACCTGAGCAGTCAAGAGTTGACCATCCTCTTTTTCTCTAGGGAGTGTGTCTGAGACTAGATATTTATTCATGGTGATGTTTGAGCAGACAGCCTGTAAGGGGGAAGTATAGATCATAGAAATGTAACTTTGAAAGTGACCCTAAATGAAATTACAGCAAAAAGGAACAGGTAGGCTGAACACAAATTAGATATAAACATAACCTTCAAATATGATGTGGTGTTTTACCATAGTAGTCTCATTTACAATACTTTCCACACCCTGATGATTAGCATAACAAGGTGTGGGTAACAAAAGAAAGAATGCATAATAAGAGATGTATCTGTTAGCTACTGGCTGGGGGGTAAGAAGGGACAGTGTGCATCCATTCCCAAGTAATTATTCCTATCTCACATCAATGCACACACACACACACACACACACACACACACACACACACACACACACACACACACACACACACACACAAAATATACGCAACACAATACACACACGCACACCACATTCATGTGCAAATGTACAAACACAGAAACACTCACAGTAAATTCATTTTTTAATTTGGAGAGACTTCTGATTGCTTTCCTATATTTCCTCCTGCCTGTTTGCTTCCTGTAGCTAAAAATTCACTACTATGCATCTTTTTTCCTGCCACTCTATCCTCCCTGATGCTTGTCTGTCATTTATTATATCTCTTTTCCTTACCTCCTTCTTCTCATCTGTCACATTGCTTAGCTTCTACCGTATTCTCCTTATCATCTTCCTGACTTCCTGTTTAGGTAGCACACAACAGTCTCACAGAAAAAAAAAATGTCACTCAGGTGGAGATCTACTTACACTGTTTTTTTTCTTTTGAAGTCAGTTGATATTTGTTTCTTCTTCCCTCTGTCGTGAGCTAGGAGTGAAAACACAGAAGGCCCTTTCTGCTTCTACTATTTGACACATTCCTCTTGTCCATATGCTTTCTTGTCTGTTATGCAGTATTTCATTGCTTAAAACATGATCTCCACACACACACACACACACACACACATATATATATATATATATATATATACACACACACACACACACACACACACCAAAATACTGAAAACTGAAAATACTAAAAACATTTTTAATGCAGGGCAAGCCGCCCTACACCCCCTGCTAATTATATATACCAACTCTAAGATTACACAACAGTGGAGAAGGTGCAAATTCCATCGTTCAGTATTTTGAGATTCAGTCTCTTGTTTTTTCAGTTTTGTGAAGTAGACCCATATATATATATATATATATATATATATATATATATATATATATATATATATATATATACTTACTGAAACCGATAATCTTTATGAAGAAAGATTAATAAATGCATCCATAACTTCTATTAAAAAATGGAAAATAAAAAATACGGAAGGAGGTGAAGAAATGCAACCCACAGTGATTCCATAAGCTTTTGTTCCTTTTATTCAGTATAAGTTCCGATACTGAATGGTGCTGCGGTAGCGTTGTCGCCTCACAGCAAGACGTTGTCCCGTTCGATTCTCAGTTAGAGCGTCTTCTGTGGAGACATGCATGAATGGGCGTACCTTCATTGAAGATTGTGCGTGAGGGCCGGCAACTCAGCACGCAAAAATCAACTGCCAATCATTAGCGGACTGGAGTTCCGTTGTGGCGACCCCTAACCGGGAAAAGCCTAAGGACACAACAACAACAACTGAATAAAAGGAACGAAAGCTTAAGGAATCACTGTGGGTTGCATTTCTTCACCTCCTTCCATATTTTTTATTTTCCATTTTTTAATAGAAGTTATGGATGCATATACATATATATATATATATATATATATATATATATATATATATATGTGTGTGTGTGTGTGTGTGTGTATTTGTGTGTATGCGAGCCGAGCATGCACTGTGAGATGCTTTGGTAGCTGTGTTCTTGACTTCTTTTTGCTGAAAGGTTTTGTTCAACATGAATTGCTTTCAGCTCCACCTTGCACTCTCAATGAGTAGTTCATGGACCTTGCTTGTAGTTTGATAGTTGACAGTTCTGGGATTGCATATCCATTTGAATCAATCCAGTAAATGTAAATGAGGAATCATTTCCTGCAACCCAGCTTCACGGAATGGTTTGCAGACTCACAGGATTTTAAGATTTCATTCTTATGCAAAGTGTGGAATTCAGTAACCATTCTCTTTACATAGTCCTTGTTTAATGTCTGCAACATAGAATGACAACATTTTTCCTTGGTTGCTTTGGGTCGTTACCTTTTGTTTACAATTCTCTAAAAACAAGTGGAATTTGCAATGTGCTATGGAATTTGGGGTCACAAATTAAAATACAGAGGTCACATACCAGAGCAGCTAGTAGAAAAAGGAATGAGCTATTTATCTTTGTTGTAACAGACACTGTGGCTGCCAGGCATAAGGACTGACAGAACACATTGTGAAAGATCAACCTGAAATATCTCTGTTATTGAAACATTTTTGTGAGGACTCAGTAAGTAACAATAAATATTAATAGACAGTCAAAGTAATTTGGAAGTATGGAATATTATGGAATGCACACATCTTGCATTTTATATTCTCAGGTCAGGTACACTTGCCTTCCTTGCTCCTTTTAATGGCTTTTTGCCTAGAGAGCAACAAAACTACATCTACAATAAAACTGTCTTTCGGCTTTTCCCGATTAAGGGTTGCCACAGTGGACCTCCAGTCCGCTAATGATTGACACCGCGGCCTTAAAAATACATCTACAATAATGTTTCTTTATTACTGCTTTCCTGATTCTGTACTTGGCAAATTCAGTTATTTAGCCAGCCTTTATATTCCCTTTATGTTATAACACCCCCCCATATGTATTTTTATTTTATTTTACATTTGTTGACTGGGCTAGTCTAACTGGATATATGTCCATTTTCAGTAGAGGCCTGGGGAGATAAGTTCCATGAGAACAAAAATCAAAAACAAACAACTCATAATAACACAAGATTCATAAACAACTATACACAGGTACTATGAACTTTGAAGGAATAGTTCAGAAATTATCATATAAGGTAGACAATCCATTCATAGTACAGAGTAAATGCAGGTAAAAACACAGACTACAGGTTGTTACATAAGAAAGAAGGCAGGTTAAACAATAGTTATTATAGTAAAAAAGGTTGACTCAATCATCTTAAGTTTCTGGAAGATGCAAATAAGAGTGTATAGTAGGACAAGGGTATGTTATATTTAAGGAGAGTAGAACTTGATTATAGAGAAGAAGAGGGTTGGCAGAGGCAAGATAGAAGAGCTAGTTGCTTAGTCAGGCTTTGTACAGGGGCACAACCAGTGTGTTTTGAGAAAGAGTTTTAGTTTACTTTTGAAAAGTGATATAGAGAGTGTGGCGATTGGGGAGAGATGGGCAAAGGCTGCCAGCCTAGTCAAATAGAATTTGATATATAATTCTGGCATTTGTAAATAAATGTAAAATACAGGCATGTTTCTTGAGTGTAAAGAATACTGTGAAATGTGGAACTGCAAAATATGTGACAACATTGCACTCTACTGGCCCAGTGAAGCATGTTGTACCCTTTCATGTTAGAATTCGGCTAAAGGGCGGCTGGATGAAGATTTCATGCCCATTGTTTTAAGGCTAAAGTTTATGACTAAAATTTAGTTGAGGAAGGTGCTTTATTCCTCTGGTTTCTGCTAGCATATACATGTGAAATGTCTTCTATTGTTGTAAGTTTCTGTGCAGGTGTTAGATTGCTAAATAATGCAGTTTGTTTGCCTGGGAAAACCTAAGTGTTAAAAATGATGTAATTTGGGGAGGGACCCAGCAAACATGTTTGTTAGTAATGTTTAAATACTATTTCTCACAAGAGACTAAAAGCATTTTGATCTTGGATATCCACTTATCAGCACTCTGCCTTGTGCTTACATGTAAGTCATAGCACTGTGATTTCTAAGAATAGTTAAAGCTAGTAAAGATTAATTAGATAATTTTCTTTGAAATCAGACCTGTCCTACTGTATTATTTTAAGTTTCTGTGTGATCTCTGAACTCTTAGATATCTGTGTGGTGTAGTAGTTTTGTCTTATGTTTTAATTATTTATTTTTAAATATTTTTAAAACCTTCTACCTGTGGCTGATTTGTGTAGAGATAAGCTCTAGAGTACATTGCATATTTATAGAGGTTATTGTAATAGGCCACTCTAAAGTAAGCCTTGACTGTTAGTCATACTACCATTGGATATTAATATTGCACAGTAATAATTGGGCACCCTTTTAAGGGCCTTTTAGTAGCTGATGTTATTAACTAGGTGGTGGCAGTAATTACTACCGTATAGTCTGGGTAAAGGGGCACAGTTGGAGAATCTGTGTCAGCCTTTCCCAGGAGTGTCTGTGAAGTTGTATAAATACTTATCTCAAAGTGTGGGTGTGTTGTGTCAGCTACTTGGTAGGGGCACGAAGCACTGGTTGGACAGAGAGGGCACTGGAGGTTTTAGCTTGCCCAGTTAGGCTGAGACCTGGACCCTATAACTGTGCCAGTGGGGAGTCTTATTGGGGACCTGGTAAGCAAGGGAGCAACCAGCCCCAGACTGACTGTGATCTCTCTGTGCACTTAAGGGAAATTGTACTTTACTGTGTGTATTAGTTATCCTTTTCTCTTCTTGGAGATGACCTCCCTGGTGTTACTGGTGAGGATTGAGGCTCCTTGATTGCTGGGCCAGAACACAGTCGTCACAAGTGGTTTGCAGTGTTGGGATCTACTTCACATACTAATTGGCTTGTAATGGTGTGTGTTGAGCAAATTCCTGTAGCTTATGTACAGTGATCTCTAAAAGTGTTTTGTACTCTAAAACAGCCACGCAATGTATACTCAAGAGTTCAGATCACAATTGTTTTATTTTTTTGTTAGCTTAGTGTTAGTCAGGGAGAGCAGGCAGCATGTCAGCAGAAGAGTATGGAAAGTTGACAAGGAGCCAGCTGGCAGAGATTTGCCAGACTAGGGGACTGGTGCATGGACACCTGACTAAAGCAGACCTGATTGCAGCCTTGGTTACAGCTGCATCAGAAAACAGCAGCCTGGAGGACAATCAGACTGACAGTGGAGATACAATATCCTTGGAGAATGGACAGTTCAACCTTTCTGCAGTGGACTTAAAAATCCAGCTGGAGCTAAAGAGACTTGAGTTGGAGGCCAGGCATATGGAACTAGAAGCAGCCGAGAAAATGAGGAGTCTGCAAGATGAGGAAAAGGAACAGCAGAGGAGGCATGAGAGGGAAATGCTGACTCTTCGCCAGAGTCATGGAGGTAATGGACCCCAGGAGCACAAGAGGTCAGTAAATTTCTTCCACAATTTAAAGTGGGGGATAATTTTGATGGCTTCATTCACATGTTTGAGCGGGTATGTAAACAGTATGAAGTTGACCAAGGGCTCTGGGTACGGTTCCTGACTCCCTTACTCCATGGTAAAGCTGTAACCTCTTTAGCAAAAATGCATGATATTGACTGTTTTGATTATACTGCTGTAAAAAGACATTTGTTAGAATGTTTTAAGCTAACACCTGAAATGTATAGGAAAAAGTTTCGTGAGCATAGACACAAGGCAGATGAAAATGCATGTGAATATGTTGCTGAACTGAACACTTATTTTCATAGCTGGGTGAGTGGATGTCAGGTCACCACTTTGAAGGGCTGGCAGACCTTTTGGTAAGGGAACAAGCCCTTAGCACTTTGCCTGTGGACATGAGGATCTGGTTAGTTGATAAACAGTGTGTTACTTCAGAGGATTTGGGGAAGAAGGGAGACCTATACCTAGCAAGCAGGGCAGCCCTGCACAGGAAGGGGACCCCCAGTACTGCTCATGGGTCTAAAGGAACCCATAATGGGCAGCAAAGACTGCCCCAACAGAATCTACCAGTAGCAGGGAAAGCCACTAGTCCAGGTACACATCCAGGAGCTAGGGTTAAATGTTTTTAATGCAACCAGTGGGGCCATGTGGCATACAGATGTCCACAGAGGCAAGGTGGGGAACCAAAGGTGAGGGAGCCAGTAAGTAGGAAAGACAAAATGCCAACAGTGGGTTGTCTTGAGACAACAGGGGTATGGAACTACCGTCCAGTAGATGGCCTGAGAGGGAAGGATTTGGATGAGGCAGTACTATGTACTTATGCAGTTACATGAAGTGAGGCTAGTAGACAAGCATGTGGGTCTGGTAGCCTGGGGAGACCCAGACAGACTGCATACTTGCAGCCAGGACTGCTGAGGTGGTTACTTCAGGGAGTGAGCTACGCTGTAGCAGTGAGACTGAATGTGAGCCACAGCTGCTTGTGGGTACTGATGTTCCCTTGGACAGGGTAACTGCAAAGGTAGAGGTGAGTAGTAGTACCCAAGCTGACAGTGAGGCACTACTGTCAGAGGATGCCAGACTTCCTGTGGAAGGGGAGCTGGGAAGGGTTACAAGGAGAGACTTGAGACAGGCTCAGCTCTCAGACCCTACGTTGCAAGGCCTGAGGCAGGTAACTAGGCAGGCACCTGATTCTTAAGGGAAGGGGCAATCTGTATACTGGAACAAAGGGTTACTGTGCAGAGAGTGGACCCCTGAGGGAGGGCTAGAAGGTGAGAGAGTACAGCAGTTGGTAGTGTTTGGGCTTACAATCTGATGCTTCTGGCCATAGCCCATGATATTCCCTTTGCAGGTCATATGGGCATAAAACGTACAAAGAGGCATATTATGCAGAACTTCTATTGGCCTGGAATTTCCAGAGATGTCACATGGTACTGCAGGACCTGTGAGCAGTGCCAAAAGGTAGGCAAGGCTGGAGACAAGGTGATAGCTCCTTTGATGCCTTTGCCTGTGATTGAGGCACCATTTCAGCGGGTAGCCATGGATATTGTGGGTCTTCTGAGTACCCCAAGTTCCACAGGGAAAAAGTATATCCTCGTGATTGTAGATTATGTTACATGATACCCTGAGCCAGTGGCTTTGTCATCCATTGAGGCAGAGAAGGTAGCAAATGCTTTGCTAGAGATTTTCAGCAGGGTAGGTTTTCCAAAGGAAATACAGTCTGACAGAGGTGCCAATTTTATGTCAGGCCTGCTGGCTTGTCAGTGGAAGTCCTGGTTGGTGACGCACATGAAGACCACCCCCTACCATCCCCAGACTATTGGTCTTGTTGAGAGGTTAAACTCTACAATCAAGTCCATGCTACGGGCATTTGTAGATCAGTTTAAGAGGGAGTGGGACAAATATTTGCCCCATCTGTTGTTTGCTTACAGAGAGGTTCCCCAGGAATCGACATTTTTTTCGACCTTTGAGTTGCTGTATGGGCATAGGGTGAGGGGACCTCTAGATTTAATTTGAGATGAGTGGGAAGGTGAGTGTGAGTCTCACAAGGAGTCTGTTGTGGCATATGTCCTGAACCTTACGACAAGACTTAGGGAACTCATGGGTCTGGTCCAGGAGAACCTGGCAGAAGCTCAACAACAGAAAAGGTGTGGTATGACAGGGATGCTCGAGCTAGAGAGTATGCTGTAGGGCAGCAGGTGATGGTTCTCATTCCTGTCAGACATAACAAGCTGCAAGCAGCTTAGGAGGGACCCTACAAGGTTGTAAGAAAGGTAAGTGATGTTAACTACATGGTGGAAGTGCGAGGAAGATGGCAGGGGCACAAATTGTACCATGTTAACATGATGAAACCTTACCATGATAGGGAGGCCCTTGTGCTGAGCAATTGCAGTGGATTGCAGGTGGAATCTGAGAGAGATCTTGTGACTGATCTCCTCAGTGAGGCTCGGGCTGACACCTCGGTGGAAGGGGTAGCAATGTCCCAGCAGCTATCTCCTAGCCAGGTTCGAGAAATGCAAGCAGTGTTGCAGGAATTTGGCTGCATGTTCACCGGGAAACCAGGGAGCACCCACCTGGTGCAGCACCAGGTGGATACAGGACCCCAAAGGCCTATCAGGCAGGCCCCTTATAGGGTGCCTGAGAGAGTCAAACAGACTCTGAAGGAAGAGGTACAGGAGATGTTGGAACTGGGGTGATTCAAGATTCCAACAGTCCCTGGGCCTCACCAGTGGTGTTGGTGCCAAAGATGGATGGCAGCAACATGCTCTGTGTGGAGTACAGGGAATTAAATAGTCACATAGAGATGGATGCTTACCCCGTGCCTAGGACAGATGAGGCCCTAGAGCAGCTGGGTGGGGCTAAGTATCTTACAACCATTGATCTTACCAAGGATTACTGACAGGTGCCCTTGACTCCCAGTGCTAGAGAGAAGTCAGCCTTTGTGACTCCTTTTGGCTTGTATGAGTTCACAAAGATGCCCTTTGGAATGAAGAATGTCCCAGTGACTTTCCAGAGGCTGGTAGATCATATCTTAGCAGGAGCAGGAGGGTTTGCCCTTGCTTACATGGATGATATTGCTATCTACAGCCATTCCTGGCAAGAGCACCTTCAGCATGCCAAGGAGGTGCTGGGCAGACTACAGAGGGCAGGGTTGACCATTAAGCCGAGCAAATGTCAGGTGGGTATGGCAGAGGTCTCCTACCTAGGACATAGAGTGGGGAGTAGTAAGATAAGGCCAGAACCTGCCAAAGTGGAAGCTATTCAGGCATGGCCTGCACCCCTTACCAAAAAGCAGTTGAGGGCATTCTTGGGGACAGCAGGGTACTACAGAAATTTTGTTCCCAATTATAGTACCATAGCTGCTCCCCTCACAGACTTGACAAGGAAGAACAGGTCAGATAAGGTAATGTGGACCCCAGCATGTGAGCAGTCATTTCAGAAGCTTAAGGAAGATTTGGGAGGACCCCCTGTGTTAGCCAGTCCAGACTACAGCAAAGAATTTGTTGTGCAGGTGGATGCTTCAAACTATGGGGTGGGGGCTGTACTTAGCCAGATTTCTTCAGAGGGAGAAGAGCACCCAGTGGTTCATCTCAGTCATAGGCTCCAACCCAGGGAGGAATGCTATGCAGCAGCAGAAAAGGAATGTCTAGCCATAGTGTGGGCACTACAAAAACTTCAGCCTTATCTGTATGGAAGAAAATTCACTGTGATGACAGATCACAACCCGCTAATATGGCTAAACAGAGCCAATCAGCAAAATGCCAAGTTGCTAAGATGGAGTCTGGGGTTGCAAGCATATGATATGTCAGTGCAGCACCGCAATGTGAGTAGCAATGCCAATGCAGATGGGCTCTCAAGACAGGGAATGGGGTGAGGTACACCCAGATAGACCTGACACTCTCAAGAAATGTTTCTCAAGGGGCACTTGAAAAACTTGCTTGAGTTTCCCGGGGGGGGGGGGATGTGATGACTGGGGAGAGATGGACGAAGGCTGCCAGCCTAGTCAAATAGAATTTGATATATAATTCTGGCATTTGTAAATAAATGTAAAATACAGGCATGTTTCTTGAGTGTAAAGAATACTGTGAAATGTGGAACTGCAAAATATGTGACAACATTGCACTCTACTGGCCAGTGAAGCATGTTGTACCCTTTCATGTTAGAATTCGGTTCCAGGGTGGCTGGATGAAGATTTCATGCCCATTGTTTTAAGGCTAAAGTTTATGACTAGAATTTAGATGTGGAAGGTGCTTTATTGCTCTGGTTTCTGCTAGCATATACATGTGAAATGTCTTCTATTGTTGTAAGTTTCTGTGCAGGTGTTAGATTGCTAAATAATGCAGTTTGTTTGCCTGGGAAAGCCTAAGTGTCAAAAATGATGTAATATAGGGAGGGACCCAACAAACGTGTTTGTTAGTAATGTTTAAATACTATTTCTCACAAGAGACAAAAAGCATTTTGATCTTGGATATCCACTTATCAGCACTCTGCCTTGTGCTCACATGTAAGTCTTAGCACTGTGATTTATTGTAGGAATAGTTAAAGCTAGTAACGATTAATTAGGTATTTTCTTTGAAATCAGACCTGTCCTACTGTATTATTTTAAGTTTCTGTGTGATCTCTGAACTCTTAGATAGCTGTGTGGTGTAGTAGTTTTGTCTTGTGTTTTAATTATTTATTATTAAATATTTTTAAAACCTTCTACCTGTGGCTGATTTGTGTAGAGATAAGCTCTAGAGTACATTGCATATTTATAGAGGCTATTGTAATAGGCCACTCTAAAGTAAGCCTTGACTGTTAGTCATGCTAACATTGGATATTAATATTGCACAGTAATAATTGGACACCCTTTTAAGGGCCTTTTAGTAGCTGATATTATTAACTGGGTGGTGGCAGTAATTACTACTGTATAGTCTAGGTAAAGGGGCACAGTTGGAGAATCTGTGTCAGCCTTTCCCAGGAGTGTCTGTGAAGTTGTATAAATACTTAACTCAAAGTGTGTGTGTTGTGTCAGCTACTTGGCAGGAGCATGAAGCACTGGTTGGACAGAGAGGGTACTGGAGGTTTTAGCTTGCCCAGTTAGGCTGAGACCTGGACCCTATAGCTGTGGCAGTGGGGAGTCTTATTGGGGACCTGGTGAGCAAGGGAGCAACCAGCCCCAGACTGACTGTGATCCCTGTGTGCACTTAAGGGAAGTTGTACTTTACTGTGTGTATTAGTTATCCTTTTCTCTTCTAGGAGACAACCTCCATGGTGTTAGTGGTGAGGATTGAGGCTCCTTGATTGCTGGGCCATGGCACGGTCATCACAGAGCGCAGTGAGAAAAGTTCATTGGGAAGTAGGTTCCAGAATTTTTCAACTGTAGTAGAGTAGACAGAGTCCCCAGATCTGTTGTTGGATTTTGTAATATCTACAAGCAGTTTGTGTGATGATATGTGCTTAGGAAAATAAAAAAATAAATAAATTCTGCAGTGGTGGACAGCACAGAGATGATGCAATAATTTTTACTGGACCATTTACGGTGGTTTCCCTATTGGTGGGTGGGGGCGGGATGTGGATGTCTAGGGTAATTAGCTTGTGGTCAGATCTGACCATCAAGGAACTGACCTCTGGTGTGGAACACTGGTCGCCCATGTTGGTAATGACCAGGTCTAGGACATTGCTGCCCCTGGTGGGGGTGTGGATAAGTTGATCCAAGGTGTGGAATTTATGAATTCCAGAAAACGTTGAGCAAAAGAGTTGGTACATGAGTAGTTTTCTTAGTTAATGGTGGGATAGTTGAAATCGCCCATTATTAGAGTGTTGGGTTGTACCCTAATATTTTCCAGTGTATCAAGAAATGAGGAGTGGGAATCCTGGGGCATGGTGGGGGATCTGTAGCAAGTTACAATTTGGATTGCGGTCTTGCCCAGAGTTAGTTGCACTTGGATAATCTTGGATGCATTATGCCGAGCGACTAGCTTGGAGGTGTGGATATCCTTAATGAATATGGACACACCTCCGCCTTTAGTGTTTTGGTCTAGGTTAGGTTGCTGGTATGGTTTATCCTGTACAATCTTGCATTTACATAAAGAATGTCCCACTTTGGGCATCTGAAATGATGACAAGCCTACCCTCTAAATCAAAATTTGTGGGTTACATTTAAGATGCACGGCTAGGCTTATAATGGTCCTAGTGGTCTATAGCCTAGTAGAGACCTATGAACAGCTTTTAATAACCAACACAAGTTCTAAAATACAATCTTATAAATAAAATGAGATGGCAAACCAGACATCAGTTTATCAAAGTGAAATGTAATTACAGCAACGACACACAGACTAGTGAAAGAACAGACCAAACCACGGATACCTTGCTCGAGCAATCCAAAAAATGAACCAGTTAAACAGAAATAGACAGTTTAAAAACTGTTATAAAAAGCCAAACGATCACCTTAACGTCACTTTATTTAAAACGTTTTCGCCTTGCTTAATAGCTTGGCTTCATCAGAGGAATGCAGAACCAATTTCAAAGTACAACTTATAAGTACTAAAGGAAGTGATGTCATAAGACAGCATCTTTTTTTAAAAACGTATTACATGTCAAAAAATAAATACTGCTACTAAGTAAGATTAAATAAAAAAGTACATGTAATACATAAGTATTCCAATAATCGGAATTAAATCCCATAAAATAAGAAAATTCATTTAAAAATAAAGAAATAACTCTAACTATTGTTATGTACAAAAAATTATTATTATTATGTACAAAAGAAATATTTTCTTTAAACAAGGACACCTAGTTAAAAACTATCACAACTTGTGTATGTATATAGGTGTATATAAGAATATCAATCCCTATCAAGTTACATTTAATTAACGAAGGTAACTTCTTAATTTTAAAATAGGCATAATATTACAATTATCATTCAATCCAGGACAATGAAAAGCATCAGTCCTGAATTGCCACTCCAACTCTTTGATTTCCAACAGGAGTGTAGTAGGACCCCCTCTGATTGATGTATTAACCTGATCTATAGCCATAAATGAGAAACTATGCCCTTCATAATCAATCAAGTGTTTGGCTAACGCATTACTTTCGTTTTTCTTATTCATGGCGTAGATGTGCTCATATATTCTATCTCGCAATCTGCGGTCCGTCTTTCCAATATAGAAAGACGGACAGCAGTTGCAACAGGCAACATAAACAACAGATCTGCTTTCGCAGTTGAGGGGGTACCTAATATTATACTTATGATCCCTCAGTTTGAATGTCTGGCCAGATTTAATTTTACTACACCTGTTGCAAAAACCACATGGGTACATACCCAATTTTTTATTAAAACTTCTGTCTAAGTTATTCTTCTGTAATAGTTCTTTTAAATTTGTATTTCTTTTAAAAACAAATTTGGGAAACTGCCCAAATTTCTTCACTAAGTTTGGGTTGCTCAAAATAAAATCCCAGTTTTTCTGAATAATGGCAACAATTTCCTTAGTATCAAAGCTAAAAGTGGTCACATAACATAGGGCTGGATCAAAATCGGTTGTTTTTATAAGGCTCTCAGAATTGAGATGTGTAACTGGGACTTGGGTAGGTTGGAAATCAATTTCTTGTTGAAGCGGGTTGTTCAACTCACGATTAGATAAAATCGCCTTATAGAACCCATTGCATCTTTTTAAAGACACTTCTTTCAAAATCTCATGTACAAATTTAGAAGGGTAACTACGCTTCAAAAATAATTCTGTAAGAAAAGCACATTCTTTATAGAAATAATCCAACGTACTGCACATTCTCGCTGCTCTAACAAATTGTCCCTTGACAATAGCTTTTCTGTCTATAAGGATGATGGCTAGAGAAGTGCAAGAATGAGTTACAGTACGTGGATTTTCTATGTATTTTTGAAGTGAAAGTGCTTGTATTAAAGTCTTTTTCAAGTTTCACATCTAAATAATCAATGCTGAATGTAGAAAAATTATAAGTAAAGTTCAGAAATTCTACACTCTTATTAATAGATGACATAAAGGAATCAGCCAATATACTATCCCCTTCAAACAAGATAAAAATATCATCTAAGAATCTCGTGTAGTATTTGACTGGTTTCGAAAGCTCAGGTAAGGAGAAAACAAAATGTTTCTCCCAATAGCCCATAAAAAAGTTGGCTACTGATGCTCCACAAGGGGAGCCCATGGCCACTCCCTGTTTTTGTAAATAGTATTTCTTGTCAAAAGTGAAGTAATTCGTGGATAAAACAATATCCAGAATTTCTGTAATCACATCAATTTCCATTTTTGGAGCTCCTATTTCAAACAATAATAAAGCCAACCATTCAAGTGCTTCTTGGTGGGGTATAGAAGTATATAAGTCAACCACATCAACAGTGAGAAAATTAACATCACTGTTGAAGGGTTGACTACTCATGGCCTCTAAAAAGGACCATGAATCTTTACAAATTCCTGGTAAGTGTATCATGTATTTAGATAACAATTTGTCAACAAGCTTTGCACAAGGGTAGGTCAACGAGGACCTACCGTCAATTAAGGCCCTCATTGGTGGACTAACCAAATCCTTGTGTACTTTGGGTATGCCGAACATGACGGGTAATTTAGGTAATGTCATGTCTATGTAGTTGTAAGTCTCCAAGTCAATTTTTCCTTCGAGGTATAAATCCCGAAAGTACCCCCTTGTTCTTTTTTGGGCGACTTGAACATCCTAATGCCCTGCCTCAGAGAAGAGGGTTACCTCCGGTGTGCACTTCTAACAAAGTAAGTCTACTTTCAGATACAACAGCTTGGCTTATGAACACTGAAGCTTTTAACTTTTCATCTGCACATATTGGCACTACTAGTATTGCAGATAAATTGAAAGCGTTTGATAGTAGTGTTCTGAAACTAAAAAAATTACAACTGGAATCAGCGTATTTCAAACAGTGCATTCAAGAAGGGCTTATTCCTAAAGGCCTTCGTAGCCCATTTGCACTATCAGGGCTTATTAACACTGAGTTGTTCTTTAAAGAACTGAAAGACTTGTTTCAGACACAAGGACTCCAACTACTGCAGCTCATAATAAAACATTATGAGTTTCAAATTGAGTTATTGTTGAAAGACATTGACTTATTGGACAGACAGTTGAAAGAAGATTTAAACTTCCAAATGTTTAAAATAGACTATGACCGGACATTGACCAGTATAGAGGCAATGCTTGTTAAATTTAAACTTAACAAAGCTAAGAAACTGGTGAGGGATAGGCAGGCTTATCAAAATGACAATGCCTACCCCAAACTTCGTTTTACTGATCATAAATTACCATTATCTAATGGGGCTAGTAATAATTCAAATGCTGAAATTTATGATGACACTGAAGACGATAATAATGAAGTTGGTTTTCAACAAGTTACTGACAACAATCCTAATGTGGGTCCAAGGCGTAGTAACAGAATCAAAGGTGCAAACACTAATAACAAAGTGGGCAACAATAACTTGCACAACAACAATAACAATAATTTTTTAGAACAACGCAATCCACGGCCACGGAACAACAGGAGACGGAATTGGAAATGATTTCCCCCCCTAGTTTCATGGGAGACTCCTTGACTGTTAACTCAGTGGTTGCTGATACTACTGAAGAAATTACTGTCCAACAGGCCCCAAAAGTATTATTGAATCAAAATGGTGACTTTAAAATTTATAATTTCACCGACTTTGAATTATCTGGTGAACTAATTGAGTTATTGTCTTATGGCCACACTTTTGTGCCTAGTAAGTTTGGTGATGTTTCACGAGAAATGATTAATTTGAAATGTTTTGTTAGGAAACTCAATTTGAAACTGTTTTACAACAATGAAACTGTTTTTTCTGCTCTTCCTACATCTTTAAAGTCACCAAGTGTATTCAATCCACCCCTTCATCCATCTTTGATTCCGTTTGAGCAGGCATGTGAGGTGGATTTGAGACACTTGTTTAATAATAGACCCTCGAAATGTTCTAACATTGTGTTTAATACTAGTAAGGTTCAATCTGAACTGTTAGGAAATTTATGTAACACATCTGTTAGAATTGTAAAACCTGATAAAGGAGGTGGCCTTGTGTTATTCAATGATCAAACCTATAAAGAAAAAATGCTTTCTGTACTTGATACGACTGCGTATGCCGAAGTTTCCCTTAATGAGATCCAAGTCGCCCAAAAAAGAACAAGGGGGTACTTTCGGGATTTATACCTCGAAGGAAAAATTGACTTGGAGACTTACAACTACATAGACATGACATTACCTAAATTACCCGTCATGTTCGGCATACCCAAAGTACACAAGGATTTGGTTAGTCCACCAATGAGGGCCTTAATTGACGGTAGGTCCTCGTTGACCTACCCTTGTGCAAAGCTTGTTGACAAATTGTTATCTAAATACATGATACACTTACCAGGAATTTGTAAAGATTCATGGTCCTTTTTAGAGGCCATGAGTAGTCAACCCTTCAACAGTGATGTTAATTTTCTCACTGTTGATGTGGTTGACTTATATACTTCTATACCCCACCAAGAAGCACTTGAATGGTTGGCTTTATTATTGTTTGAAATAGGAGCTCCAAAAATGGAAATTGATGTGATTACAGAAATTCGGGATATTGTTTTATCCACGAATTACTTCACTTTTGACAAGAAATACTATTTACAAAACAGGAGGGCCATGGGCTCCCCTTGTGGAGCATCAGTAGCCAACTTTTTTATGGGCTATTGGGAGAAACATTTTGTTTTCTCCTTACCTGAGCTTTCGAAACCAGTCAAATACTACACGAGATTCTTAGATTATATTTTTATCTTGTTTGAAGGGGATAGTATATTGGCTGATTCCTTTATGTCATCTATTAATAAGAGTGTAGAATTTCTGAACTTTACTTATAATTTTTCTACATTCAGCATTGATTATTTAGATGTGAAACTTGAAAAAGACTTTAATACAAGCACTTTCACTTCAAAAATACATAGAAAATCCACGTACTGTAACTCATTCTTGCACTTCTCTAGCCATCATCCTTATAGACAGAAAAAAGCTATTGTCAAGGGACAATTTGTTAGAGCAGCGAGAATGTGCAGTACGTTGGATTATTTCTATAAAGAATGTGCTTTTCTTACAGAATTATTTTTGAAGCGTAGTTACCCTTCTAAATTTGTGCATGAGATTTTGAAAGAAGTGTCTTTAAAAAGATGCAATGGGTTCTATAAGGCGATTTTATCTAATCGTGAGTTGAACAACCCGCTTCAACAAGAAATTGATTTCCAACCTACCCAAGTCCCAGTTACACATCTCAATTCTGAGAGCCTTATAAAAACAACCGATTTTGATCCAGCCCTATGTTATGTGACCACTTTTAGCTTTGATACTAAGGAAATTGTTGCCATTATTCAGAAAACTGGGATTTTATTTTGAGCAACCCAAACTTAGTGAAGAAATTTGCAGTTTCCAAATTTGTTTTAAAAGAAATACAAATTTAAAAGAACTATTACAGAAGAATAACTTAGACAGAAGTTTTAATAAAAATTGGGTATGTACCCATGTGGTTTTGCAACAGGTGTAGTAAAATTAAATCTGGCCAGACATTCAAACTGAGGGATCATAAGTATAATATTAGGTACCCCTCAACTGAAAGCAGATCTGTTGTTTATGTTGCCTGTTGCAACTGCTGTCCGCTTTCTATATTGAAAGACGGACCAGATTAAGTAGATAGAATATATGAGCACATCTACCATGAATAAGAAAAGCGAAAAGTCGTAGCCAAACACTTGATTGATTATGAAGGGCATAGTTTCTCATTTATGGCTATAGATCAGGTTAATACATCAATCAGAGGGGGTCCTACTACACTCCTGTTGGAAATCAAAGAGTTGGAGTGGCAATTCAGGACTGATGCTTTTCATTGTCCTGGATTGAATGATAATTGTAATATTATGCCTATTTTAAAATTAAGAAGTTACCTTCGTTAATTAAATGTAACTTGATAGGGATTGATATTCTTATATACACCTATATACATACACAAGTTGTGATAGTTTTTAACTAGGTGTCCTTGTTTAAAGAAAATATTTCTTTTGTACATAATAATAATAATTTTTTGTACATAACAATAGTTAGAGTTATTTCTTTATTTTTAAATGAATTTTCTTATTTTATGGGATTTAATTCCGATTATTGGAATACTTATGTATTACATGTACTTTTTTATTTAATCTTACTTAGTAGCAGTATTTATTTTTTGACATGTAATACGTTTTTAAAAAAAGATGCTGTCTTATGACATCACTTCCTTTAGTACTTATAAGTTGTACTTTGAAATTGGTTCTGCATTCCTCTGATGAAGCCAAGCTATTAAGCAAGGCGAAAACGTTTTAAATAAAGTGACGTTAAGGTGATCGTTTGGCTTTTTATAACAGTTTTTAAACTGTCTATTTCTGTTTAACTGGTTCATTTTTTGGATTGCTCGAGCAAGGTATCCGTGGTAAAGTGAAATGTAATGCCTGAATTTTATTCTGTGTATTACGAATATAATTGTAAAATGTAGCTGTTTACTCAACTAACATACTTTTGCAACTACATATCCTGGTGTGCAGTTTGTGAGAAGTGTCATCTGTATCAGTTAATCTAGCTGCTATGTGTCCTGAAGCAAACACCAGTCACTTTAGAGCAGCTGATCATTGCAAGCCACTGTACAACAAGTTTAACTTTCCTAGTTTCATTGGAGATTACTAGGCTAACAGCTTAAGAGCCCTTATAAGCCTATATAACCTGATTTTACACAACATATGGCCCCTCAGGGCAAGATGATGGTATGGAGTTGTGTCTATTTCTTGAGTATCTTACAGATTCCACCATCCACTAGGGACATAAGTGCTACCCCAAGTGTGATTTTGCAGTTCTCCATCCATTGATCCAAATTACGTTTGAAGAGGGCCAGGTAAGGTCTGTGCTTAATGTGACTAGGAAGTCTGTTCCAATGAAGGAGCAATCTTTGAGCCACATATCAGTCTCTCCATCATGTTTTGTTTGAGTTGCTGACTAAGTTTAGATCCCGAGATCAGGTGACCCTCGTGCTGTTTGACTTGCGGATGTGTAGCCGTTCCATCAGGGCTGAATTTGAGAGAGCCTTGTATGTCAGGCATAAGTCACCCCTTAATATTCGGTAGGAGACAGAGTAAAGGGATAAGGATTTAGTCTATCTGCACAGGGCATGTTTTTTACACTCTGTATGTTTTTTTGTGAGGGACCTCTGAGGTTGCTCCAGCTGCTGTTAAGTGCCTAGTCAAGTATATAGCTTTCAACCTCTTAGTACAAAAAGTCAAGTATATAGCTCTCAACATCTTAGCACAAACAAATCTGGACAAAGCCAAACATAATGGGGGGACCAAACCCCAAAATTAGGGAAACATTTTAAATATTGCTCTTATCAACTTAGAAAGTTCTTAGAATAAAAGGTATTGTGTTACCACGGATTTTCTGAAAGATTTGAAGTCTAAAATTAAATAACTGTCATTATTTAGTGAATTTGGTCTTTATTGATTTGCCTAAAAAATCCAGAAAATCACAAATTTTGTGAGGAACAGACCAAAAATATGAGGCCAAAATCTGGACATTCTGAAAAAATCTGTACAGTTGTATGATCAAGTACATTCCAAGTGGCGCACTGTGCTCTGTTATTGGTCTAATGAGGGCTGAGTACAGCAGGAATATAATTTCTTTGAATCTGGATGCCATACCTTTACTTATAAGTTGTGTTACATAGAAGGACTTTCTTACAACTGTGGACACATGGTGATCAAAGTTCAGGCTACTATCTATCTGTATCTAGATCTCTCACCTATGGGTTTATGCTTAGGAGTGTGCTACTGATATTGTAATTTGCAGGGCATTTGACTTCCCAAAGGATATGGTAATGCATTTTTTTGCTTTTAGTTTTAGGCCATGGTTCTGGCACCATTTATCTGAGCCAGACCCTCCTGAAGGGTATCTGCATTGTTGGGGAATTGAATGATTGCCACCTGCTTGCAGTCATTGGTAAACCTTGTCAACCAGAGGCCTTACACATTAGCCTTGACTTGACTTCAGAGCAGTATATTCTGAACAAGAGTGATCCCAGCGCTGAGCCCTGTGGCACACCACTGGTAACTGTCCTCTTGCTGGATCTGGATTCACCCACTTTAACCACATGTCTGGTCCATGAGCCAATTGGCTATTCATTTGGTGATGTATGTCTGGTTTTGTGAATTTATTTATAATACCTGAGTGGGGAATAGTGTCAAATGCCCTAGCTAGGTTGAGGTAGGTGGTATGTACTGTTTCAAATTTGTCAATGGCCTTAGAGACTTTTTCAAATAAAGCCATCAGATTCAGGAGGCATGACCTGCCCCTGACAAAGCCAAATTGGGTTGGGTCCAGTGTTTGAAAGTTATGTCATTATCAGGTCCATAATTATTCTTTCCATCGTCTTGCATATAATACTAGTCAAGCTTATGGGTTTGTAATTTTCCACGTTATTAGATGGTGCCCCTTTAAGCAGAGGGATGGCTGTTGCTGTCCTCCACTCTAGTGGGATAAAGCCAGTCCAGAGCCTAATGCTAAACAGACATCGTAATGGGCAGCACTCTCCAAAATTTCTGAGTCCCAGATCTAGGATATTTGTTCCCCTAGTGGGAGTGTGGAGTAGCTGCTCCAGGGTATTTGAATTTACAAAGTCAAGAAATCTTTGGGCCTGCATGTTAGTGGTCATGTATGCCTCCCAGTTAATGAAGTGGTAGTTAAAATCACCCAGAAGTATGGTATTGGGCTGGATGGTGAGTGATTCTAGTAACTTCAGGTATTATATATGGGTTTCCTGGTTCATGGTGGGGGAGTTGTAGCTAGCAAAAATACGGTAATGGGTTTTTCCCATGGTTAGTTGGACATGGAGTAGCTTAAGCATGTCATACTGTTTGACCAGTCATGAGGTGTGCTTATTCTTTATGTAGATAGCTGGACCTCCACCTTTTGCTCCGTCATGTTCAGCGGGTGGTCAGAATGTATGAAAGGTGTTATAGCCATGCACTGCCAGAGTGTTTTCCATGGCTTTGAACCATGTTTCAGTAACTGTACAGAAGTCAGCATTCTCCAGGGTGAGAAGAGCTTCCAGGGAGTGCAATTTCTTGTTGAGACTCCTAGCATTGAGCATAGAGTAGAATGTTGCTCAATATTAGGCTCATACCTGCCAGTGACACACATTCCAAGAGCTCAGTCATGTCTGGTAGATCCTGACCCCTAACAGGCAAGTAACTATAACCTTCTCCTTATCTAGCCTGGTAAGAAGGACATCAGTGTGTCTCACAATAGAGTCTCCTATGACCAGAATATTGGGTTGTGAATTGTGTCACCTTATGGGCTTTGTAGCTGAGAAACAATGAGATGTGGCTTTATGTTTTGTGATAGAAATTGTCTTATTTGTGTGCATGCAGAGTTTCTGACTTCCGAGCCTGAGAGGTCTTTGAGGTTTGGGTAAGTTATATGTGAGCACCTCTGCATATGTGGGTGCATGTATGTGGTCTATTGTGGGTGCAGTGTGTGATGTGTGTAAGAAGCTTTCTGTGTTTGTATGTGAGCGTCTACCCTCCAGTATCAAGGTATAACTACATCTCTCACATACGATATTTGTTTGTTTGAGAATTAAGTAGCTGTCAGTATACATAAGGCAATGTTACATTGCCTCAGGATGCCCATGTCCACCAAGCTGGATGCAGAGATACTAGGAAAGTGCCCATGAATGGCTCCAGGTCTTAATGTGTACTTGCAAGGGATAGGAATGGAGGGTGTTTGTAAATGGAAAAGGGAAGGGTGCTTATCTGGTGCAATCTGCAGCTGACCTAACAAGCGATACTGCCCAGTGCCCAAACCAGATGCTCTCTGAGCAGTAATAGTCCTGGGTACTATAATACGGTAAGGTAGACCTAAATAGTCCTAACTAAATGCATAAGTGCTGCTCACCTTGCAAACTGGGTAACTGTGAGCAATGTGGAACTGAGGTAAAGTTTTGAGGTGTTTTTAATTTTTTAATAGGGAAATTTCAACGTCTTGCGATTGCATGTATACAAGACACCAGTAACCGCTGCTGTATGAAGAGCAGCTTCACTCAAATGCAAGCCTTATATACAAAAAAAAAAAAAAAAAAAAAAAAGCAAATTTTACACTAATTATGCCCTAAAGCCAATCAGATAAGCACACAATGAGGAGTTTTACACCAGCAAATCCCAGCTTAGATAGGTGAAATCAGCCATCTCCTGCCAAAAGAGTGCAGACTTTAACCACCTTAACTGGATGGTGCAGTGGTGCAGAGGTTGCACTGTCACCTCACAGCAAGAGGTTATCCGGTTTGATTCTTGGCTGGGTTGCCTTCTGTGTGGAGTCTGCATGTCCTCCCTGCATTCATGTGGGTTTCCTCCAGGTAGCCCAGTTTCTTATCACATTACAAAGACATGCATCTAGAGTGTTTCTCCCTGGCATCTGCTGAAATTTGGCTCATTCCAAGTCAGACTTTCCCAGTAAACAAATTTTAAATAAAATAAATAAATAAATGCCAGTTTGGAGGCCAAGTGTTATGGAACCACAAACAGATGCCTAATAGTAGCTAAGAAACAAAAGATACAGGGCAGGATTCACGAAGGCTTGCACGGAGTGTAAGAGATGTGTAATACTCCATGCAAGCCTTGCGATCCAGGAACAGCCCTAAACTCCATGTAAGAGACTAGCTAAAACGTCTCTTACACGGACTGGGCGTGGATATGCTAAATACCTCACTTGCAGCCGAAAGGTATGCAAATGAGGTATATTAGCGATCCATGAAGCAGAAACCAGCCCGTGTAAGAGACGTTTTAGCTGCAGAAATGTACTCAGTTGACAACTGAGTACGTTTCTGCAAAAATCACAACAGAGCCATGTCAGCTCCAAATAAAGGATGCATATGTGTCAGGCAGCATGCCAATGGCCAAATATGTGGCCATTGGCAAGGTAACCCGATGCAAAAATAATAAAAATATAAACGGGCTGCGCTGTATAAAACATAAAAATGAAGGTTATAAACCCACAAATGTGGGTTTTATGCAATACATGGAATGACAGTGCAGGGACCAGCAGACCAAAAACAACATGGCCACCGTGTAGTGGTTGCTAAGGGGGGAAGCTGAGTCTAAGACATGTAACTAAGCATTAGTAGGCAATCTGATGTAAATGAGGGTTAGGATACTGAATCCCACAGTCACATAGCAAATGAACACAGTCTGAGTAGTGTAAGAGATACATAAGGGGGAGGAATAGAGTAGGAGATAGGTGACATCACAGGGGGGAATGGTAGAAAGAAATGCAGTTCATTGGAGGTCAGTGTAACATGACAGATGACAGACACAGATCAGGGAAAAAGGAGTGCCACAAGATAACCATGGGAAAGTCAAGAAGTGGAAGGTGTACACTGTTACTTACACCAAAGTTTTTTGCTGGGTGTGCATGCGCACGTGTGCGCGCCATGAAGCGCGAGTAGGGCAGTGCGTGCATGTAAGGCAGACTGAGCATGTGGGAGTGTGTTGGTAGATGTTTAACACTGTTTGCGCTGGTGTGCGTGCGTGTAGGGCAGACTAAGCATGTGGGAGCCTGTTGGCAGACTTGTAACACTGTTTGCACGGGTGTGCGCGCGTTTTAACCCGAATAGGCAGATCCTGAACCGTGTAAGCATGTGTGCGCCCATGTAAGCCACTGTGAGCGTGTTTCTGCTGGTATGCATGCTGCTCCCCCCTGAGGAAACAGAAAGGAAAAAGGAAGCAACAGAATTAGTAGGAAGCTAGCAGGGAATACTGCTGGAGCTAGCAGGTGAAAACAATTAGAAGCAGGCAATTACACAGGCAGAATAGTAGCCCAGCACAGCACTTAAAACTCTGCAAACAGCAGGGCAGGATGTTTCTCTCAAGAGACACTGCAAGACAGGAGTAAGCTATTAGAAGTGAAAACTGAAAAAGCTTAACTCAGAGCAGAAATGTTAGGGGCTGCCATAGCTTTCATAATGAGACATAGGCGACTTGCTGAGCGTGGTGTCAATGCAGATGGTGCCAGACAACCCACAGTGAGGAGACGGAGAAGAGTGTACAGGCCCAGGGTCCCCTACCACGGGTTACATGAGCTGGAGATAGTAGAGCGCTATAGAGTGGACAGAGAGCTCCTGCAGCAAATAGTTGAGCTGTGCAGGCCACGCCTCACACACAGAACCAACAGAGGGGAACCCATCCCAGTGGAAACCAAGGTATGTGTTGGCCTAAGAATACTAGCAACAGGTACCTTCCAAAGACCAACTGGTGATATGATGGGGATATCACAGGCATCAAAGCACCAGCCGGTGAGCGGGGTAGGGCCTACATTAACCGCAAGGACTTCCCCTCCATCAACTGCCAGGTTGTGTGTGATGCCCAGGGCATAATAATGAATGTGTGTGCTGGCTGCCCTGGGAGCTACCATGATTCCCATATCTGGCATTTGACGCAGCTGTATCAGACATTTGCCAATGGGGACATCCCACACGGACACCTAGTGGGGGATGCAGGTAATGCACTGGAGCTGTGGCTGATGACTCCCATCAGAAACGCACACACACCTGAACAGGAACGCCATAATGAGGCACATGCACAAACACGTAATGTAATAGAGCGTGTGTTTGGGCTGCTGAAGTAACGGTTCCGGTGTCTGGACACATCTGGTGGAGCCTTGCAGTACACACCAACTACATGTACCCAAATTGCCATGGTATTTGCTATTCTACATAATATGATCTTGCGAAAACAGCTGCAGCAGGACCAGCATAGGGCTGGGCCAAACAGCCCCCTACCATTGCCAAGGCCATCACAGGCAGAGCGTGACTCGGAGGAGGAACAACCTGAGCCTGCCCCAGTAGGCAGAAGGAGGCGTGCTCAGTATGCCCTGGCCTTGGCAAAGAGGCAACGCATAGCACATACACTGGCTCAGTATGAACCCTGGGAATGATACCCCCTCTGACTCACTCAAATAATAACAGGGATGCCTAAAATGACATGACCTGCTCACAAACATGTACAGGGAGTGTAATATGCGCATCCGACAAAGGCAGCCCTGCAGCACCACCTGAGGCATGAATGCCATGTGTTAAGTAATGTAACACCATGTACTATATGCACACCTGAGGACCCTGACTAACATCCACCCTCACCAAGCATGAAGCCACAAAATGACAATGGGATGATCAATTGCAATAACTGGCTGAAGTAATGCAGTTAGTCAAAGGGGAGCCAATGTGTTCCAGCCTGGGAAGACATGCGGAGCATGACATGATGCACCACCTGCTAGGGGTGGCATGCACCTATAAGTCCAGGCCCCATGGATACTGGCAAAGGCTGTCAGTACCCACAGCATGCCCTGAATAGGTAAGTCTCAAAACACAAACCCACATTCATAGGTACCACAAGGGATAGGAACCTAGATGTAATGCTACCCAATGCCAGAAGTCTAAACAGCAACATGTGTGCAGTGTAAACGCACACAGTATGGAGAATGTAGATATCAGTCCTGTAATAGAAAACTGGGTCAAGGCTCACATCAGCACCCTAACACTACCAGGTCACACCTCATACTGTGCTGTACAGCCGCAAAACATGTAACAAGCTACAAAAGGAGGGTGGCTAGCAATAAATGTCAAGGATAACCACACCCCCATGTTGGTACCACAACAGGAAGCAGCATGGATTAGCCATGGTCAAATACCAATGGCTAAAACCACCTCCCAGTATATAGCCTGCTGCAGACTACTGTCCTAATACCAGGAACTGCACCTGGCCTATGTGGGAATACATGAATATATCAAGCCCCCCAAACCACATTATATTGCTTGACTGAAAATACCCAGACATACACTGGGAGCATTATACTAGCACCAACACAGTAGGAGAAAAGTTCACATAATCCATAAACCAAAATGCCCAGGAACAACGTACCACTCCCACAAGAGGGGTAAGCATACTGGATGTGATAATCAGCAACATGTGTACTGGATGGCAAGATGAGAAGTGTATCCCTCACTGGTAAGACCAGACCATAGAGTAATCATACTGGATATACACATCCCGACCCCAGTCCCTGGCCAGAATACCACAGTGAAAAACATGTGTAAAGCATAGGTTGCACCCCTCCAAACTGATGTAGAATCCACGAAAGGCCCTGTGCAAGTGCAGAATATGGGACACACCGCAGAACATGTTATACAGGCATTCCATGAACACAGCCAGGAATGCTTGGAGTATGCAATCACAAATAACAACAAGACACAATGCCATACACGCAGGCATCTGGCATGCTGGACTCCAGCCATTACCAAACCATGCAAGAGAATGAGGAAGCTACTACATGATAAAGCAAACATAAAAAGGGAAGTAATCACTGATCAGTAGTTTGGCAATAAAATATGTCCACACATACAATCCACTAAGGCCAGCCACAACAAGTAGAATCTGTGAATCCAGAGGCAATGTGACACCTGGCCCAAGTACACAGACAACCCACAACTCCCCCCAATAAATACAAATATATGTGAGAGATGCAACCATGTATCCAAACCAGAGGCTGAGCTCCCCCAACTCAGTACTGTCAAAACTAGTCAGGAGGAGAAGGTAACCACATACACCACAAACCCAGTCCCACATAGACCTATCACAACTGTAAACCAAACACATAAACACAGAAAAACATTACCGGAGGCCCTAATTACAAACACACCACACCAACAGAAGCCTCCAAAGCAGATCCCAAGCAACCACAACCCCCAAACATAGCACATGCAACACATAGTACACAAAGCTGGTGTGCCAAACAGTCACAGGCCACAGGCCAGAAGGAGAAACAACATGCCTGATACAGTTGTAATATGTGTCTGTATAGGCAGACACACTGCTGTCTCACTCACCAGACTGAACAAGGGAAAGGGTACAGTAAGCTGCCTGTAGGCTGCCACAATATGCCACATAACACAAGTATGCAGGTCACCCCAAAGCAAGCAGAAATATGATGCACTCATTGTCCATGCTGGTGTGAATGACCTGAGATGTACCTCCCTGGACTACATGAATAGAGACATGGATGAGCTCTCTGAGTATGTACCCCAGGCCGGTATGACACTGGCCGTTTGCAGCATCCAACCTTCACCAAGAATGATGCCACAGTACAAACACAGAATGATCATCTTTAACAGGTGGCACAGTTACAGCTGTCAGTCCAAGAGGGTCTAATGTCTGTCTGCTTGAGATGTCATGCATGACAAGCCATGCTGCTGTTCCAGGGATGGCTTGCACCTGTTACCCCTGGGCGTCTGGATACTGGATAAGGCCTTTGTCACCTCCATAGAGGCGTATGTAGGCAAGGCCAAAAAGACTACCCACCACCCTAGAAAACATAAGTGGTAAGAAACATAAGGGTAATGCTGACCAATGCCAGATGTGTAAACTGTAATATGCATGCCCCTGAGGCACTTCGCAGTATGGAGAACATTGATGTCTGTGCAGTGACAGAAGCCTGCTGCAAGCCTACTGACAGCACACCAGCACTGCCAGGTTATACCACATATCATGCGTTATGGCCCCAACACCTGGACCAAAACATCAAAGAAGGGGGATTATCCATATGCAGCACAGACACCCATACGGCCAGGTAACTGACAATGCACAAAGCAGTGGAGACCACCCATGTGCACCTAAGTGTAGTCAAAACTGCTGTACAGTCTGTAGCATGCGACAGACCACACTCTCACACACAAGAACTCCACCCAGACATCCTGAAGACACTGGACAGTATGAATGTCCCACCAAATACCAGACAAGGTACTCACAAATTACCACATAGGTGGTAAACCATTATGTATGCAAGGAGTAATCAGGGACCTAGGGACACAAGTCGACAGTAATCTGTCATGTGACACTCACAATGCCAATGTGGCTAGGAAGATTGTCGATATTGGAGACCGTATCATGAAAGGATTCACATCTACATCAACAGAGGTCACTGTGCCCCTGTACTGTTCCCTTATCAGACCCATAATCTAGTACAATGACTCATATGGGATGTACCGCACGTGACACCTGCAGCGGTTCGGAAGACCTCAAAGGTACCCCACCAAGAGGATAAAGGGTGTCAAATATATGTCATATGCTGCCTGGCTGTAGACACCCCAGCTGACTGCAGTCACAGACTACCTACACAGAGGCATTGTATGTCTGTTGTACAAGGCCATGTCCAACACAGGAGTAATGGACATGCTCCACCACAGGAAATCAAAGCCATTGGAGCTGTGAGAGTGACAGATGTCAGCCTCAACACATAATGAAATAGGATGTACTGGAGGGACAGATACATAACCCAGAGGCTCCCCACACCCAGAAACAGGATCCCAATCCATGTTAGGCAGAGCCCCTCACTGACACCCCTCAACAGGAATATTGCCAAGTGGATGGATGATCGTACATGTATACTGGGGGTCTTCACTGTGTCACGACCAGACAGAGGCACAGTAAAGAAAATCATAAATGGACATAATAGTCACATAGCAAGGGGCAGCGAAAGACACACACACTCTGGCTTGGCTTACTAATGCCCTAGGGTGGATAGCCTAGTATGAACCCATGAACCTATGAAGATACAAATTGTACAGGACACTAAGGATAATCACAAGGCTTACTTAACTGATGGTAGGAACCATGTTGGGAATCCACAGATATGCTCCGAATCACACAGATATTACAAACAACATACCAAACACACACACATATTGCCAACATACAACCTAACAGGTTCAGTGCAAACCCCCCCCCTCCCCCCCAGAATGCAAAATATCTATCCCAGCAGACTGCTGGTCCCCTGACATTGCAGATGCTGAGGTAACAGCCATCATCTGCAAAGCAAAACACACAGCAGCAAAGGTATGTGATGGTGTCCTGGGCTGAGGCCAACATGGACTCCAAGAATAATGGAATGCCAAATCACGCTATTGCCCAATGTCAGGATATGTACCCAAAGAGCAGTGTACAACAACAGTGGTCCTTCACAACAAAGGTGTTGCCTGAATGGATACTGCAAACTACCACCCCAGGATCCTGACAAGCTTGGTCTGCACAGCTATGGAAAGGATCAGTATGTACCGCAGACATAAAGCTATCGTGGACCTACTGATACCGGACCCTACACAGTGTGGCTGTCGTAACTGCAGATCCTGCCCCTAAACATGTTCGACCCATTTGAAACAGTCATTAAGGTCATTGATGAGGGCAATGTGGTTCACACAGCGAAGCTGGACCGTGCATATGCTTCCAGACAATACCCTACGAGTTCAGTATGGATATGTTCACCAGCTTAAATATATACCCCTATGTCAGTAGAGGGGTTGCAAACCAGACCAAAGACAGAACTGACATGGTCAGACATACTGCATCCATGTCAGACTACAAAGCAGATATGAGTGGCATCCCACAAGGCTTGGTCCTGGGACCCCCCCCCCATTCTGTATATATGTCCCATAGGTATAGGCCAACATGGAAGGACTGTGACTGAACATGTATGCAGAGGAGTACAAACAGCCCACCATATCCGATCCCCAGCTGACACAAGCAACCCACAAAAGGGCCACCTACAAACAGACAACTGGAGCCATAGCCATGTCAGCAAGCTAATTGCAGAACTGTGTATAGACAACCACCGTGGATATACAGTAAGTGCCCACAAATTACCACACAGATGTTAACCCATTACATACCTAACATGTAATGAGAGACCTGGGGACACAAGGTGATAGATATCCTGCACTGGACAAACATGTGGCTGTAGTGTTCGCAGAAACATACCATATACCCACTCAATCATGAAGGTTGTCAGATGTAGATAAGGGGAGGTCACTGTGGCTCTGCAGTCATCCTTCATCAGCATCACAATTGACTACAATAGCCCCTGTGGGATATACCTCAGCAGACACCTCCATCAACTGTAAAGTCCACAACAGTACCCCACCAGGAGTAGCAAAGAGCATGAACAGATGCCATGTGTTGCCTGAGTAAACAAACTGCAGCTCCACACACTGCCATACTGCCCAGCCAGAGGCAAGCTGTGCCTGATGTATGAAGCCATGTCCAAGCTGGAATCAATGAACATGCTGCACCTTGTACAATCTGAATGGCAGTGAGCTATGCACATGAGAGACCTGAACCCCAGCACTGACATACATAGGACAAGCTGTACTGAATGATCCATAACACAGAAGGCACTCCCACTCTTGAGTAAACTCCCGGTACAGGTTAGCCAGAGAGTCACCTATCGACACCCCTCAAGAGGAATCCCGATGAGTGGATGGGAGATGGTAGGTTAACCCTGGGTATCACTGTTATGTCAGAGGTAGACGGAGGCACAGTATACTAACCATGACATATGTCATGGCAAACTCCAGTTACAATGTGTGTCGAAGGACAAACACACCCTGTGACTAGCATCAGAAATGGCCTAGGGAACATTGCTAGTGTTTGCCAATGTCCACCTATGTTGTGGAATACACTACCAATGTTGGACGAGCCTGGTGTAGGTAGTCCATATCTGAACATAATGCAACATGGTCATATGTGCACAACTGGCCCCTACACAGTCTGTTGTGCTCACTATGAAGATGTCAAGCAGTGATAGGACTAAAGCCCAGGATACTGTCCACCACAGTGAAAGTACTGAACCAGTACACTATACGGTACTACAGTGTTAGGTCATTATGAAAGTATCAATAAAACAGCCAACACAAACCACCAAACAGATTAACTTCACTGCAACTTGAAATAAAAAGTCAAAAATAGTGGTTTATATTATTTGGGTGTGTGTCAACTTCAACAATATCTCACGTTTATGGTTGTGTGTTGGGTGTCATGTTGTGTACTAACTGGCCAACTGCTTCGTGTCTGCCACAACAGAGATTATACTGTGCCTGCAGGGATTGCATGGGATACTTTGCAGACAGTTGTCAACATACTTTCATAATGGAAGTCCACATGCAAGTGAAGTGAATGGCTGTAAAATATATCACTCTCAGTCTTCAAAGAATTGGTTCCTTGTTCCAAACCACGATAAGAACACCAACACGAACAATTCCAGTAAAAAAGATTTATTGTATGCTAGCACTGTCAGTAAGCGCTTTCACCTCCACGGCTTTATCAAACTACAAAGTGCATAGTCAGTAAAAACATTTAAATACAATGAAATCAAACCCAATAGGTTCAAATTAAAACAACTAGAAATGACATCATTAAATGAGGGCACACCTTTCCTAAGTTAACCCTCAGTGGTGAGCATATACTATGGTCTAAAAATCCTCTTCCTCTTAAGGGCAGGTTTCACTTGCACCTTGTCATTAATGCCAGGGATTTTATCTGCCCTGAGCCTAATAATCCATTTAAGTTCACATTCTAAAGGCAAGTATCTACATCCCTCCGCTAATATTGGTCTTTAATTGTTGCAGTACACTAAATACAAACTCATGCTCAGCTCCCATTATTTTAATATGTTTCGCTAATGCATTACTGTCAGATCCAGTTCTAACTGCATATAAATGTTCACGATAATGTTCCTGAGCTGCCTACAGGTCTTCCCAACGAACGCTGTACAGGAAACGAACGGGCCAAATAAACTACATATGTACTAATACAATTTGTATCTGTGGTGAACACATACACTACTTTCGTTAATGGGTGTTGAAAGTCTTTCCTGTCATCTATAAAATGACACTGATTACAATTATTACAAGGGACCGTGTTACGTTGTTCCCTCACCATCATATTCCTAGTTAGTGGTCTATTACACAGCTTACTTTTCAAGTTCTGTTTATTCTTATATGTAAACCGTGGACCTTCTCCCACCAACTTACTCAGACTTTCATCTAAATTCAACACCTGCCAATGCTGTCTAACGATGTCTGTGATCTTGTTTACATCCCTGGTATAAAATAATGGAAACCTTAAGACATCCTGTGCTAACGGATGGCATAACCTAATATCCTCCTTTCTTGCTGAGAAGTAAGGTTTCGCTGAACCTTCTCTTATTGCATCCACTTCCATCATATGTTTCATTATATCCTTCGGATCATACCCCCTCTCAATTAACCTATTCTTAAGGCTTCATACTTCCAATTCATACCCTAGGGCGCTGGGGTTCAACCTAGATGCCCTCATGGACTGACCTCTCATGATATTAGCAAATACATAATTTGGATGCATTGAATGTCTGTGTAAAAGGCTATTCCTAAAACAGGATTTCCTATATATAGACGTATTCAAAAGTCCACTTGGTAACCTAGTAATGTTTACATCTAAGAATGGAAGCTCATCTCTGGAATAGTTCAAAACGAACTTCAAATAACCACTAACCTCATTGATCTTATCAACAAACATTGTTAGAGATACCTCATCACCTTTCCATATAAAGAAAAGGTCGTCCACGAAACGCCTATAATACCCCACTTTCTACAAACAAATCCATCTTGAACAATACCTCTTCTTCCCATTCTGCCATTACTATATTGGTGAGCTATTGGCACATGAAGTGCCCATAGCTACGCCATCTTTTGCAGATACAACTCTTCAC